>NC_064829.1:82097135-82252135 GCF_024166365.1 Elephas maximus indicus
CCATCCCCCCCCCTTTTTTAATATTTGGTTTTGTTTCTATGAAAATTCTGTCAATACCAAAAAAAAAAAAAAAAAAAAAAACTGGTTAAAATATAGTGCAAAAACTGTGATTATACCTCTAGCTTATAATTTGGTAACTAAAGGCACTTGCTGGGTAATTTGACTTAAAACTTTTAGTGACAATTTTGGAATTTGCATAGCAATGTGATTTAAGGATGTAAGCCTGGGGAAAAATAGGATAAGAAACCAAGAAAATCTCTTAGCGATAGAAAACTATAAATAGAAAATTACATTAATAAATTATTGAATCTTTACTAGTTTGAGATTATGAAACTGATACAATAAGTTAAATTTTACCTTACTGTATCCAGAATTGTTCATTTTTCTGGCCTAATAAATTAAGCACAAAGAATACTGGTGTCTTAGAGAGAAACATGGTATTAAACATTTGCTTTAACTGTTCATTTCCAGTAGATGGCTACAGTTCACTACCAAATTGAACTTATAATAGATTTTTTACAGTAACTAAATCAGAAGATGAAGGTTGAATTACTATAAATGAGTTGCCCTGTACATTTTTCTTATTTCATGTGCTTAGTCATCTACCATCGTTATTTTTTAAAGAACATCATTTAAAAATGGCTGAAAAGTGTTATTTTCACTTTTATTTTTTTGATCAGCAGATAGTATTGTCGTTATTTATTTTGCTTCATTCCAAATTGCTTACTTTTTCTAATTCTGTGGTATGTGACGAATACCTAGTAATTATTGAATTGTGTAAAAAAAATTATAAGAACTCTTATTAATTCCATAAATTCAACCATTTTATTTTTTGTTTTATTTAAGCCTTTAAATTGAAGATCTATGAGTCATTCATCACTTCTATTAGCTAAGTCGACTGGCTTTTACTAAGTATTATTTCACATGCGACACGCATGCACACACACATATATATATTTTTTCATTTATCTGGACCTGCGTCTAAATATTTTAAACCAATTTAATGAAGCAAAAATAATATAAATACAAATTTAGTATTTGGAAGAATATTCGCTTATGGAATGCTTACAATCTGCTTTACAATTGGACATGTATTTGTCTACTAGGCCATAGAAAGAGCTTGTAAGTATAGCACTGAGATGATAACTATCACTGTTGACTTTTCACCCTCATCCATAAATACAAATGTAGAATATCTGGGTAAATTATTCTGAATTTATTGTGTATGTGGGGGTTTTGAATGCAACAAAAAAATTTGAAAAAGACTCGTTTTTTTTCCCCGCTGCTTAGGATTACTACGTAATTTGTTTTATCTTCTTTCAGTGGGTATTTGTTTTTATTTGAGGTGTGTGTGTGTGTGCACGCGCGTGCACGTGTATGCGGGTGTGTGTACATGCATAGACAAAATCAGTGTGATGTTTATGCCTTGCAGGTGTCGGTTGAACCAAGCAGTTCAAGGTGTAGCTTTGTGTTTTATTTTAGAAATGAAAACATCAGTTTGTGTGATACTGTAAGACTGCAATTTTAGATCCTCTTTTAATCAACTGCCAATTTATATGGCTGGCTACAACTGCTTAATGTGTTATTAAATAAGCATTTTTTACTCAGTTATACAGATTATAAAAGTATGCCAAGATTCTAGGAGCATTTTATTTTTACATTTAGAATTTGTATGTAAATGTTATGTTTTCCATTGAAGAAAATTATTTTTGTATTTTTTTATTGCTGCTTTATGTATTTATCATTATAGTAGAAGCGGATTAAGAAATAGGCCACAATTTTGACCAATTAAAAGAAATTTCACACATTTTGTTAAGAGAAATTGGAATATTCAGATGAGTCTGTGAATAGAAGAGACTTAGAATTCACAACTTCTGTGAGCTTACTTTACCTAGAAATAACTATTTCATTTTTCCAGGGTGCTTAAAATTTATACAGATGTGCAGTATTTTTTGGTCTGTAGTTTATTTGATGTGAATGTGTGTACCTGGTCATATATACGCATGAGCATATACACAGATGAGAATAGTCTTTTATTTGTTAAGGACCTTAGAGGACAAAGGATATTTGACCCCACCCTGAGACCATGCAATATAAGTTTACAAAAGGATCAAGGAACACAGATTTTAATAATGCAAACAATATTAGTTCTGTCCCCTCTGGCGTGACTTGAACCAGGACGTACTGATTGTGTGCTTTGATTCCTAAACCATGGAGATGTATCAGATGCCCTCGGGAGCACCTGGCCCAGCTAAGACCATTTCAGTGATTACAGGGATAGTGCCTGGAGGGCAATTAAGGGACAGGGCAAGAGATATACAGTAATGAGTCCCTGTAGTACCTTAATGAACCACAGAAAGGGAAACCCAAAATTAGGTAACAGTTGTGGCTCAGTGAGGAAGATTGTTGAGTAATGTGTAGATTATTTACCATGGATATTATTTTTGTACTTTGTTACATAATCAGAGGCAGATTTTTAAAATCCTACCACTTAATTTAACATATTATTTTAGATTACTTTAGTAATTTAAATTTTATTAGTATTTTTATTGCTGTTTTCTTATATTGCTTTTGACTGTTGATGTTTGATTTAAATTATATCCTTTTTTTGAATGAACTGTTAGGATATTTTCCTTATTACTGACTTTGTAGGTGTGTTTTTGTTTTTCTAATATAATTTTATTCACGTGTTGAACTAGCTTTTTTTGGTTATTTTGAAGATTTTCTATTTGCGTATTCACTGAATTTCCTGACTTGTTAATATTCACAGTGGAAAACAGACTTTTCTTTATCTAGTTCAAGTCTGCGAAAGCTGCAAAACTTGAGAGTAATCTCCTGAAATATATCCCTTTTCTGTAATTATATAAAAAGGATTATAGCAGGAGAATTTTGTATAGTGTATGTAATTCACACAGGAGCATTGGATTGATTTAAGATTAGATTTATTCTACTACCGATTTTTCTGACTCATTTTGTTTGTTGCTTGAAAACAGATTAATAGCATAATGCAGATATATTTCTGTATAATTTCCATTCGTCCGGTTGCATGATTGTGAGGAAAAGAGACAGAGAGTGAAAAGGAACATTGCTATGAGCACGCGATTTGATATGACAAACCTAGTTACTTAAACATCGGTCTCTCTTAGCTGTGATATTGTTTATGGGTATTAATGTGTGGGCTCTCCTACCTCATTGGTCCTTGCTATGGTGCCTCCTCAAATGGTGCTCTCTCTTCTTTAGGACACAGACAAGAGCTGAGAGACAACTCACTGGCTCTAAAATATTCGCCTGCACCTTGGTTCTGGGCTTCCTTTGCGCTGCATTGTCTAAATCACTTGTCATACCCCACTGCGCAGCAATCACTACACTTGTTTCATGGGTCTATAAAATACGAAGGCCAACTGCTGAGGGTCTGCTGTGCTGTTTCTTGCTTGACCACTAGGGAGAGTCAAGGAGTGTCCAAAGACTTCATCCCCCACCTCCCTGCCTCTCTCCCTTCCTCCCTTCCTTTCTTACTCTTTTCCTTCCTTCCTTTTTTTCTCTTTCTCTTCCCTTTCTCCCCCTTGTCCTTCTCTTCTTTTTCTTTGTGTGTGTAACTGAAAATACTATTGTAAGCTAACCTCTCAGTATAGATGAACATCACTACAAAATAAACAGTACTTTATTTTTTTTTTTAAACTTGTTCAGTAAAGGTCATACATTTTCCTAACTGCCATTTGCTTACCTTAGAGGATGACAATATTTTACTGTTTTAGTGTAAAGTGTTACTACCTGGATAAATATTAAATCGAGTTTAAAATAATACAATATAAAGCAGTGCTGTGATGTATAAAATGTCCAGTATGATTATTAGAAATGATGTGTGTAGAAATAGCCATAAAATTAATATTTACAAATGATTTCATCCTGCTTTTATTTTAATAGAATGGTTCTGAGATTGCGAATATTCTTGAATTGTGTCTTTCTAATTAAAATATTTTTTAGGGGTGACTGACTTGGGGTTATGTTATGTGATTATGTGCTTGGAGTGTTGTCATAAAAACAGGTAGACATTTACTCAACTATGATAGTCACTAAAGTTGATGTCCACACCTTTAAATAAATATTTTAGCTTTTTCTAAAGAACAATTATTAATGTAAATTTCTGTAGGAATGGAAAACAGTATATGGCTGTATGTTCTTTAAATTGTGTAGTTAAAAACATAACATGTATATATTCTGTTTTCATTTTTTAGTATATCCATCTGGGCAAATTTAAGTGCAGGTTATTATTTTTGCCCCTAAATTTGCATTCCCTGGGTATTTGAAGATCACTGATTTTTGAAGTAGAGAACTTAGCACTGGTATATATTTTGGGCCTGATTTCTGATTTCATAATGTATAAATATCATTGTGGTTTAAGTTTTTATTTTTTAAAGATTGAATTTTAATTATTTTATCCTTGAAAATTTTTGTGCTTTATAAAATAAACCTGTTTCATTGTTAATTGAAAATGCATAACACATGCAGAGTTGACTAAGCACCATATAGGATGTTGTTACTACAGAAAATGCATGTGAGAATATCTGTTTATTAAATTGAAAAAAGTATGCAGTAACGAAGTTGTGTTTATCTGTTACTTAATTTTGAAATTAATTATTGACATTGATTTTAATTAGTTAAAATTCATGGCTATGTTTTTATATGCCTGAATATTTATTCCAAGAAATTGAACGGTTAAAATCATTTTAGGATTATTCTGACAATGGTTACAGAAGCCATGCTTGATGGCTGTGCTTGAGAAACAAACAGATAAAACATTCGTGACTCTTTTAATGATGATATTTCCTGATAGCTTTCATAAGAAAGCACACAATTTGTGACGACTTCAATAAAAAGACATGGCAGCAAAACTTTTTGAGTTTGCGGCAAAGTAAATGGGGCAGCTTTTGCATTTTGAGTAGAAATGTTATGAAATGTGATCGAATTTGTCATGAAAGTATGTCAGTATTAATAAAAGTATTTAGGTACAAGTTTTCTGGGCTTCGTAGCCTTTTTAAGGTTAAGGATTGGTTAACGTGAAAAGTCACTCCTGTGCATTGGGTGGTATACAGAAAATGACAAATATATTTCTATGCCTTTTGGATCATTATGCCATTCCTTATTTCAAACCCTTTTTGTCAGGACACCAGGCAAAACAATGATGCTTTGAGGACGTAATTAAAGATATTGTTCAAAGAACAACTTTCTGCATATTTGAATTATTACTGTCATCAAAATCATACAAATATGGAAATATGATTGCCAGAAGCACATAAATCAATGATCAGCATGGCCTCAAAATCCAATAAATATGTAGAGTTAAATACTTTAAAATGCAAATTGCATCTGATGATTTGCATATGGTGGAGTTGAAAGGAAATTTGTTGCTTAACAACCTCTAAGGTAGCAGTTAGGGCTGTGGGTAAACACAGATTTTTTTATTCATCATTGGTCAAGTTGCAAGATTTGATAAATGATGGGAGACTGCTTTCCTTGGTTAAAATGACTGCAATCTTTACTGAATCCTAAAACTGCCTTGAAGTCATCTGAATAATTAAGAGTTAATTATTCTTCATCCATCTAGATCAGAAAAGGACAGATTTAGGGAAGGAATTTATAATTTTTGCCTCACGTCCTGTCATGTCGTAATGTGATAAACTAAGCTGACTCCAAGTAATATCTAGTGACCTTATAGTAATTATGCCTCACAAAACATTTTTGTTGCAGTTTTTTAATTGCTTACATCGATTCTAGAACTACACATTAACAGACTTAGAAGTTTAATTGTCTCCAAAGAAAGCAATATAAAATTCCTGTTCCATTGCTGTTATGTTTTAAGTTCATCACTGTGGATACATACAAACACAGCGTATGAGTTTCCTGGTATTCTTGAGCAGTAGCCAGGAGTGACCCCTAAAATGTTATCAGGGGAGATTGTAGACACACTGGGAAAAATTATTTTAAGAAGTTAGGTTGAAAAGGCAGTGTATCTTTTTTCACCTATTTTAATTTGAAATATTAAAATAGTGGCCTTTTACTGGAACTTCGTTTTCTCATAATTAATATAATGACGGAACAGATAGCTTGTGTAGATTTACCAATAAAGCACATGTGTTTCAGAGGCTGAAGAAAGGCAGCTGAAAGCTAAGAAAGAAATTGTTCCATACTACGATCTGCTGTGAGCAGACACTGTTGGATTCATGTGAAAGTCCAGCATCTACTTGGTGAATTTTTTACAAAACGATTTTCTTGGAGATAGAGTGTTTTGTGAATGTTTACTGATCACAAGAAGAATTGTAATAAAGAAATCAATATGCATGATCCCTTCCCATGTAGTACAGCAGGGTTACACTGTTAGGTTAAATACAGGCAGCATTCCTTTTCAGAAAATCAATTTGCTGTATAGCCTGCAACAGCTCGCCTCTCCTCCCAGAGTCGTTTTATGTTGTGCACACAGTAAATTCTGTATTGGCACCTTCAAATAGTATTGACTTCTACAAGGCTGTAAGCTTAGTACCCTGACTTTAAGAAGAAAGGCCCAGCCCCTTAATAATCAAAAAATGCCATACTTACTGCTTTTTGAGCACAAACTGGTCATTTTTAAAAGCTGTTCCTTGGTTTTCATATTTAGTAGAAATGCCAAATGTGATTTTACTGAGAAGTATAATTTTTTATATTAATTAACTGCATCTCTTGAAATTTTGACCAAGCCTTTCCCAGGTTCCCAGGTTACCTGCTTTCTCAAAAGCAGGATTTGTAGACTAAGCCGTGAATGCTACTTATTTTGAAAAGTTGGGGTAAATTTGAAAAGACAAGATTATTTTACAGTTACCGCCACCTGGCTCCATATTCAGATAAAACAAACAAAAAATATTTTAGAAAAGAAAAAAGTGAACTAAATATTCGAAGTTACTAAGCTTCTGTATGTTGTTGTTATGGAGGCAACTATTTAGGGCAAGTGTGTGGAACCATGTTTTTATTTTTAGCTCTTTTTACCTGTGCTGAATTTGGCCCTTAAATACTTTGGACGTTTTTGATGTTGCTGTTTGATTTAAAAGACCAGCCTTCCCCTCCGATAGCCGCAGGTTTATGAACGAGTTCTTGGTGGACTTTTCCTTTTGTTCCTGGCAGCCCAGACCCAGTGCCGAGGGTGCCCTGTGAGCCTGCCTGCTTGCCAGCTGTGCAGTGGGTGTGCTTGAATCACATGGGTGTCTTCTTCCTCAGGGTCATCATCTGGAATGCAGCAAAGCAATGTACCACGCAGCCTTTTTACAGTTTGGTGGGGCGCATTTATCGTTCTTTGATCCCTATTCATTCACTAATTTTGCCAAAACGTTTTTTCTCTTTCTTGCATGCTGCTCCCATACGATTTTTTAATGATTATACACTTTTAGGTTGTAACTGGGAAAAGGGCTTTAACCTGTTAAATTTTACCCCAGTCTATTTTATTTAAAGATGTAATGAGATCTGTAAGGGCAGAAATCTAAAATACATAATTAAATATTAGAAATGCTTTTTGCATTTTAGTCAGTCTGTTACTGTAATGCTACCCCTTGCTTCACGGGATCTTCCCACAATAACAGATATTGCAGTGCAAGAGCTGACGACGACAGAAAATGCTTTGGGAGTACAGCATTAGGCTTGGAGAAGCTCATAAGCATCAGGAGAAATAAGTAGGTTTTGGCTAGACTGGGCGTTTACCCACGTTTGAAATGTTTATAGGAACCTCTAACATTTAAAAAATAAATCATCGTTTATAAAAGGAGCTTACTCTTCGAGAAAAACATTCTTGTAATAGGAACAAAATTATCCAAATAATAGTGTAAACCAAGCCAGGCATAGCAGCAGACAGAAAAATGCATTCAACCAGTAGGATCATGGATTTGTTTGATTCAGATAATTGAAAGTGTTTCATACTATTATTGCAACTTGAAGGCTTGTTTAAGTGTCTAACTGTCAGTCACGTTCGAAGGTGAAAAGTATTCAATTGTCACTCTGTCAGTCAATAGAGATGAGAACTGTCTGCCTAATGGATTTCTTTACATAGATGTCTGCATGGAGGTAGAAGTAAAATCAATGTGTTGTCATGTGTGAGTACGCTGCATCAAACTGCCAGGTGGATTGCAACTGTATTTCCGTAACATCTACATTCTCGTATTGTTTGTGGAAGGCAGATGGAAGCTCTGTATATTCAGCTAGTGGGACTTACATGGTGAAAATGTGCGTTTGGGTAGAGGATTTTTTGGTCCCACACGTGCCCATCATAACGTTTATTTTAACCTCTAAAAAACAATCTAGTTTCACTTGATTTACAATTAATGGGAGACCTCGTATCATAATGGGACTGTATGTAGAAAGGAACTTTTTAGGCACTCGTCCCTAAGTAGTGCTTAATTATATGTATCGCATCTAAAATCAAGTAATACTTATAAGTGGGACATTATCTAAATTAGTGGTTCCTTTTTAGTAAAAGTTTTATCAATAGCTAGAATAAAGATGTAAAAGATAAGCTTAGCAAATTTTTTGATGGCAGTAACTGCGAGAGATAGATTAAAGAGTAGATGGTGGTCGTGATTTAAAATTATTTTTAAAAAATCGGACCCAAACTAAGGAAGGATGAAATGTAAAGTACTACATTTAAATTAAAAAAATTAAATACATAAGAATAGAATGTGAGTCCTGGCCCGACATAGCACGTCACATAAAGGTGAACTGGGAGATTTTGCCGATAGCAAGGTAAGCATTTAGGATACTACATCAGGAGTTTAAAGGTCTGCTGCATTTTGCTCTAGTCAGGTAATACCTAAGATAATTTAGTCAATTCTTAGAATGTGATAACAACTCTGGCTAGCTAGAGACCACACCAGCAAAGGTGACAGATGGCTGAAAGATCTAGAAAGCACATCTTAGGAAGAACAGTAGGGGGATATAGGGATGGTTTACCTAGAGAGAAGACTTCAGGGATCAGGCACAGAGGAAGTGGCACATCATAATTGTATCTCCCAGTGTTTGAAGCTCTGTCATAACCCATCCTAACCACAAAGAAGTTACCCACTAAGTGTAAATCCCCAGAGGGCCAAACTTGGACCAGATGCTGGAAGTTAGAGAAACACAGATTTCAGATCAGCGTAAAAGGAGTTAGACATGTCTTCAGGAAAGACCAATCGCTAGAAAGGTACATCATGGTTGGTAAAGTAGAGGGTCAGCAACAACGAGGAAAACCCCCGGTGAGATGGATTGACACAATAGCCACAAGAACAGACTCAAATATCCTAATGATCTTGAAGATGGTGCAGGACTAGGTAACATTTTGTTCTGTTGTGCAGAAGGTCGACATGAATCGGAGCCGACTCTGGGAACTAATACCAACAACAACAACAAAAATACTGTGCTGTAAAGTGTTGATAACTGGGAATATGTGTGCAGAGATTGGATTATAGTTTGTTCCCAGAAAGTTCATGAGGACAAATTGGCCCCGTTCAGCTAGTCATGGACTTTGGCCTTCCACCGACAATATTACAGATGATAGTTTTGGGGACCTGCATCAGGTTACAAACTCTGTTTTTCTAATGAAGAATATTTGAAAAATATTAATCATCTATTATCAACACAGTCTTTCTAATGAAGGTACATTCCGACACACAGAACACTTAGCATATGAAATATTTGAGTCGCTTTAAAAAAACTGAGTTTTTAAATCTAGTGGTTATGGTTTTTTTTTTTTTTTTTAAAAACAAGACTTATTATACTAAGAAAATAGCTTTTTAAATAAATGCTGATATTTGGTGTATGTAATCTTTTCCCCTCCAGCTCTTTATTTTATTTTTATTATTAGCATTTATTACCTCCCTTACTGGCAAAAAATTGTGGTTCCTAGGCGGAGTCACCGTATGTTAGCTTTTTCATAGCGTACATGTGTGGTGCTGTGCAGTACAAAAGAACATTAGGGATAGGAATTTAGGGCTCACGATCACAGAAAGTAGTCAGGTTGGTTCAATGTATGATTTCAATCTCAATGTGGAAAGCACAGGAGACTGGGATCATTGAACCTAGGTTTGAATCCAGAATGCCAATTTCTCATTACATGATCCTAGCGACTTTATTTCACCAGAGATGGGTGGCACAAATGGTTAAGTGCTCAACTACTAACTGAAAGGTTGGTGGTTCAAAACCACTCAGAGGCGCCTTGGAAGATGGGGCCTAGCAATTGGCTTCCAAAAGGTCACAGCCATGAAAATCCTGTGGAGCAAATCTGCCCTGCACACATTGCATCAGTCACCCTGAGTTGGAATCGAGTTGACAGCAACTAATAACAAGCAGCAGTTTTCACCTCTGCAAATTGGAGGTAGTTTCAAGAAACAAACGATAAAAGTATATATAAACAAACCAAACGGTAAGCAGTAAATTAGGTTCCAGTCTCCTGACTGGAGGGTAAGGGTCTGGTTGTCAGGGTTCTGGAAGCTGAGTGGGGGTGAAAGGCTGTAGGGATTGGGGAGCCTGAGGGAACAGTATCCGGTACATAGTTGTTCAGGTGGCCCAGCTTTCTCCTGTCTGGGCTGTTTTACATTTAGTAGAGAGTGAGTCCCCAGGATCACTCAGGTGAGCAAGGGGCCTTAGTGGCTCATAGGGACCAGAGGCTGCCAGTGTCTGTGCCCTCTGAGCGTTCTGTGGTGGAAATTTGGGCTGGTTCTCAGCCTTTTCCACTGCTGACGTGAAATTTGGTTTCCTGAGGACTGGTAAGCCTAATGGTACTTGTCTATCTGCTTTCCAGCTTCCAAAATTATGTTGCTGCGGTCTCTTATTATTCCTCTCCTTGTGGGTTTGTGGTTAAAAAAATTATTGTAGTTTTAGTGCGTTTTCACAAGGAGTAAAATTAGATGTGTATGCTCAACTTGCCTTGTAAACCAGAAGTCCCCTGGATATTAATTTTCAAATTGAAAAATAATTACATATGTTCTAAAGAGGAATGAACTTAAACATCAGCTTTAGTTTCTGAAATGTGATTAAAAAAACCAACTTCTTCTCTTATGAAGATTAAATATCGTTTTAATTTTGTTATGTAACGGCACAGCGCCGTCCACACATTGCGCGCACATTGACGTACCCCTGCCCCGCCCTCATTGCTGATAATCCTCTGAGATCTGAGGCAGGGCTGTGATTGCTGACTCTTTACCTGACTCCTGGATATGATTGTGCATCTCTTAAAAGGGAAAGTGGAAGTAGGAAAGGAGAGAGTAAGGACAGCCAGTATGCCCAGAGGTGTATACAATATGTATGGCCACATGTCTCTTCAGAGTCAGATACAAGGACCCAGGAATGTAGAAGGGAATTTCGTTGTGGTGAACTGGAATCTTTTGGAAGACTTACTCTTGGTTGGATTGTTTAGCCTACTAATAACGGTGCTTTAATACTTACAAAATGTTCAGCAGCTGAGGGAGGGATATTGTTGTTGGGTGCCCTTGAGTTGATTCTGACTTAGAGCGACCCCATGTGACAGAGTAGAACTGCCCCACAGGGCTTTCTAGGCTGTAATCTTTACGGTAGCAGATCTCCAGGTCTTTCTCCCACGGAGCTCCTGGGTGGGTTCGAACTTTTTGGTTAGCAGTCAAGTGCTTAACTGTTGAGCCACCAGGGCTCATAAGGGAAGGAAGAAGAGGTACAGAAGAGAGTGGAGGGACATCAGAGCTCACGGGGTTGCCATGTCACGAGGAAGCCAGGAACGATAAACTAGAAGCAGGGACATCAGAGCTTCTGGGGTCGCAATCTCAGGAAGCCAGGTGCTATAAAATATGAGCAGAGACTGAGAAGTTTCTGAGATTTCCTCAGCTGTGTGTTTCGTTTTTCCTGCTTCTCCTTTTCAGTGAAAATGAAAAGAACCTAAGGTTTTTAGGGTTGTCAGCAAAGGGGTTTAAAAAAGAGAGAGAATGGTAGTCTATGTTTAGTTTTTGTAGCAAAATAGAGGATCTTCAAGAAATAGAGTAGGTGGTTACATCTTTGAATAGGAAAGGTGAGCAGACTGAATCTGTGAAGACTGGTGGGTAGAAGAGACACTGCTATTGGGTGCTCTTAGGGTAGGTAATGTGCAACTTACCAGCAAAAGTTTGGGTGGTCAGCTTCCATTGCAGTGTGAGATTCAGTTTGTTTTCTCCACAGATGTACATGGGTTTGAGTCTGTGGATTCTAACCATGGACAAATATACGTCTTTGGATCTGTTAAGTGGACAATTTTAAGTGTTGTAAGGAGAATTTCTTTTATAATTCGGAGTTTAGGTAAGTTTAGAATTTTTTTAAAAGCAGTTTTCAAATAATTTTCTTCTCTCTTCATTGACATTTCTTTAGTTTCCTTTTTCTATACAGGTGGTTTAACCAACTTTTGTTTTTAAACTCAGGGTTGTTTTCTTCCATCTAAATATACCCATTATTATATATGTAGTCATGTTTTCAAAATACTATTTTTCCAGTGATTATAAGGATGAAGGCTGTATCCGTTCATTCACATGTGAAAGCCCAAGTTGTAATTAGCTTTTTTCCCTGATGATTTCTGCTCCTTTGAGATCACAGCAGTTCTTTTAGTAGTTCCTTGAGTTTTAGAATATGTGTCCTAACTTTCTGTCTGACAATGCCTGGTGAATTTCTTTTAGTAGATAAATTGAAAGTTTTTCTTTTCAGACTGTTTGTAGTCTCAAGTATGAAGCAAGTGTTATAAATGTTGGCTCTCGGTGTGACGGAAATCTCTTGTAAATTTGGGAACAAGATCCATAAAGATGCTGAATTTTAGGTGGAAGCTCCATTTCTCAAGTTTTTACTGAGGTGTATATGGTTCCTAAGGAGGGCTGGTGGCACAGTGGTTAAGAGCTCGGCTGCTAACGGAGACGTTGGCTCCACAGGTGAAAGAAGTGGCAGCCTGCTTCCGTAAAGATTACAGCCTATGGGGGCAGTTCTGCTCTATCCTAAAGGGTCATTATGAGTTGTAATTGACTTGATGGCAGTGGGTTTGGTTTTGGTTATATAGTTGCCTAATTTCAGTCACTTGCAGAATATTTCTGCAGGATGGTCCCTTCTCACTGTGAAGTCATCTGAGGTCATCATCTCCCAAACCTGTGTCTCATCCTAACCTTCCCGCTGCTGCCCTTGTGGCTGCTGTCTCTCGTCTTGTAGGTCAGAAAGCTTGGCGGCTTCCCCCTACTTTTCTCTGTTATTCCTCCCATGTGGTCATTGGACCATTTCTGTGGGGGCTTTCACCATTCCTGGTTGCTCTCCTTGTCCAGCTCCTCATCATGGTCCTTCTTGTTTGGTTTATGTGTTTGCTGTGTTGCTCTGCCTGTGATCTTCATCACTTTCCTCACCTGTCTATAGCTTGCACAGTGTCCTTGGCAGTGACTTGACCAGTGCTTTGCCACATTAATCCTTTTCTGTGGAAGCTAAGCGCCTTCCTTTTGCGCATTTTAATAAGTCTAACTAACACGTTCTGCCAGTTTTAACTGACCCTCCAGTTTTCTGTAGTACATTTAGCTTTATTGACAGCATAAAAATAATAGCCATTCAACTAATTTCCAGGTAGAATGGTTTAAAGGATAGCTAACTTATAATAGCAATAACAACAACAGTAGCTTTACTTTTATTGAGCACTCCTATGTCAGATAGCATCCATATCATTTACATGTATTGTTGCACTTAATCCTTACAGCAGTCCATAAGGTAGGCCTTATTATCTCCAGATTAGAAAAATGGGAACTGGGGCTTAGGTTAAGTGACTTTATCTAGTGTGTTTGTAAGTGGTTGGAGCCAGGATTCAACTCTGATTGTAAAGCTCATGCCCTTAGCCCGTATTCACGTGTGTGTGTGTCTGTCTGTCTGTCTTCTTACCTAAGATTGTCTTGACAAGACATGCTCAATCTTTTTCCTCTTCTGTGGTAATAGATCAAGTACATTAAGAACACATACTTAAAACGTTGACCGAGTATTATGTGGAGTGCTGGGAGACTGTTACAGTCTGTATACCTCCAAAGATGCCAATTTTAATTTTAGGGAATTCCTTTGTCATTGATAGAATCAAACCATGCTTTACGAACTTTACACTGTGAAAGAATGACTGTTTTCTCGTATAATGTGTTATTTTAATCATTTTATTAATAGATTTGCGGAAACCCACTGAAGCCTAGATTTACCAAAATATTTGTCTCATTCGTTGTAGTGAACTTATCTGTTCCTATTTCTTGGAGCAGCCCGATTCATGAGCACTGTAGAAGGAGTAATATCCATTTTAGGAGTTCATACTTTAATGAGTTGTTCTGCTAATTTCAGTGTATCTTCGGTGGAAGTACCGAGCACTTATAGAATACATAAAATTTATAATAGAGATAGAAAGTGTGATCCGTGAACACGGGATCTTTAGATCTGTTAATGCTTTCCTACAAACTATTTTCCCTGTGACTGATGTCCTTTCTATCCCAGTATATAGATGGGACTTCTTTAGGACATTGTTGGAGAATCAGATTGTTGAACTATCTCCAGTTTTCTAGTACTGTGGTGGTCCAGTGTTGGTTTAGCACCTATCATTTATTCATTCATTCTGTCTTCTAAGAGCTGTTCGTTATCTTGGGATACAGCAGAAGAAAATCAGCCTAGGGCCCTGCTCTTGTGGAGGTTACATCCCAGTGTCATAGGTCCCACTGCCCACTGTCCTCACTCTGTGGGCGTTTCAGTAGTGCACATCCCTTTGAAATGGTTACTGAGACCTGGGCAGATCCTGTCTCTGGTTTTTATCTTCTCAGGTGAGCCTGGATAGAATAGACTTTGTACAACATACTTTAAGGGGACGATAAGGAACAAAATAAAAAGTTGCAAAGATAATCAAACATCTGAAAAGATTGTGTAAATCTGAATTCTGTGAGGCCCATGGACTCCGTATCCTTCCCTCAGTCCTCTCTGGGGAAACCTTCTTCTGAGATGGTGCTGACTTTAGGTTTAGTGGAATTTTCCTCCCAAATCTTATTTCTGATTCCCTGGTAGGGAAGATATTATGTTTCTATTCTGACCTAGGTTTACAGTGATAGTAACCAGGTATAATCAAGATGTTCATGCCAGCAAACAGTCCTTCTACCATGCCAGGAGTTGGGAATATTTTTGAGGGGATTCTTGCCAGTTGGACTAAATGACTGCTAAGCATTTTCCCAACACTGAGATTCTAGAACTGTGTTTTTATAACCTTCAGTTAAGATCATGATGCTCTTGGGCCTGTATTTCAAAATGTACGTAATTCAAAAAATCACCAGAATTTTTCTAAAAATTTTAGTGTAAGAGATTGTCATTCTATGTAACCTAACAATTTAGAGCACAAAATTTGGTGTCCAAAAGATGCAAGTTTAAATCCTCTTTAGCAGTCTTGAGATGGACTTAAGATTAGTCTGTATGGCTGATAGGATCTGAATAAAAAATGGCTTGAAAATAACATATATTCGTGGCTTTTAAGACTTTAGTGAAGTATGCTTTTTCTAAATAGATTTTCAGCCCTCCCCTCCCCGCCTCCATTTCTAAGGGGGGAAAAGCTATGTCAGCAAAAAATTATGGAGCCCTGTTATGATTCTGCTGTTGGGGCAAGGCAGTAAGGTGTTATGAACAAAAGAGTTTTACAGCTGCCTGTTACTAGCTGTACCGTCTTTGGTACATTACTCCAATTCTGCGTCTCACTTTCTACCTCTGTGTCATGAGTTGATAAAAGCACCTACCTCATGGAGTGTGGTGAGGATTAAATCAGAAACTGCATGTCAAGTATTTAGCATAATGCTTGGCCCATAAAAGATATTTAGTAAATGTTAGCCATTTTGAAGAGGACTGGATTACTTTTAAGCTTATCTGATCTGCAGACTAAATAATTGTTTCTTAAAGGAGGAAAAAAACCCTGAAAATAGAAGTTTAAAAAAAAAAAAATCTTTTTGATCATTTTAATGAGCCTACAGCTCTCTGGAAGCCAAGGACATGAAAATACACCGACATTTAAGTCATGGTTCTTTCACGTTGTTATTATTATTGATTTTTTGGACCTCTTAGATTCTGGTATGAGGAGAGTAAGAAAGAGATTATTATGGATACTGAACGGAATTGACTCACTGGCACACAGCAACAACCCTTCCTTCCAATTTATTTTAGTATTATTTTTTGGTTGTTCTCCTTGCTTTGGAAGAATATGAGCAGAAGGAACGAAGTTATTCTTTACTGAGAGTCTCTTAGGACTGGTACTAGGATGGGTGCTGTCTCTTACGTGACCTCAGTCAAATTCCTCCTGGTATTGCCTGTATTAGGTCGCGAACAGTAAGCAAAGGCTCTATTCCTGCACTGGTGGTTGTGTGAACAGTCCACAGGGCTCCTGTGTGGGTTTCCCCTTGGCTGCTGGATTAAATGACCACACACCTCATGGCTTTAAACAACACTGATTTATTTTCTTACAGTTCTGGAGATGAAGTTTAGAATGGGCCTGTATTTTATATTCACCTTTGTATCTCATTGTTATTTACTTAAAGTTTTATAATAGCATAAAAAAAAAAAATTGTTAGTTGGAACACATGGTTCTAAATATTTACATATGTCATCAGTGCCCTCTGACCTACCATTTATGGAAGCTTTTTTTTTATTAATGTATTCTAAAAATATGTAGCTATAATTCTAAAGGCATAAGCAGTCCTCACAGTAGCTGAAATCCTCCCTAACACATGGGTTTAATGAAGAACTAGCTATGATGTATTCTACAATTATTTTAATTTTTACTGCTTTGTATCTGTTGTATGTGGATTCAACTAACTTTTATATTTCTGGGGAATCTCAGACTCTTTTTGTTTTTTTTAACCTTTGTTTAGGTGCTATGTTCACTCTGTCACCACTTTTAAAAATATTCTTACCCAGGCCTTTCGCCCACCACTCCCCTGGAGCCAGGAGCTTGGTGGTTTGCAGTGGCTCCTGGCAGCCTTAAATATTTAGTAATTTTATGAGTTAGTTGATACATTGTTGGTAGCTTGAAATCAAGAGTGTTTACACCATGGAAGTTGGCAAATCACATATTGCTACAACTCCCCTAAGATGGTTTACTAGCTATTCTTAATGTATTACCAGTAATGATCTTCATGCTACCAAACTCAGAGGTCAGTATTCAACATGGCTGCTCACTTTGTCCTTGAAATCCTTGTTTCTTGGCTTCTGTGACACTTTTTTTTTTTTGAGGTTTTTGTTTTGCTTATCATCTCACTCTGTTTCCTTACGTTCTATACCTCTCACACCCCTTCTTCTTGCCCCCTACCTATACCTGACTCGTCATTGTTGGGCTGCCCCAAGGCTTGGCTCTGTGATCCGTTCTCTTGTCTGTTCATACTGGGGATCTGCACACTTGTTCTGTAAAGGACCGGTTAGTACATGTTTTAAGCTTTGTGGGCCATGTGGTCTCTGTCACAGCTTCTCAGCTCTGCCATTGTAGGGCCAAGCAGCCATAGACAACATGTAAATGATGAGTGTGGCTGTGTTTACAGAAACAGAGGGTGGACCGGATTTGGCCTTATGGCCATAATTTGCCAGCCTCTGATCTGTAGTCTCTCTCTGGGTGATCTCCTTTAATACTATGGTTTAAAAAACCACCTAATGCCTAGTTACTAAATTGGTATCTCTAACTGTGATTTTTTCTTTGAGCACCAGACTTGTGCATTTTATTGCTTATTTGAAATATTCACTTGGATGTTTGGAAGGCATCTCAAACTTATGGGATCCAACCAGAATCCTTTATTTGACTTGCCCAGCATGGTTCTCCCTGCCGTGTACTTGTACATGGCTCTTTTCTCTGCCTCTAATGCTCTTTACCCAGATCTTGGCTAGCTTTTTGTTGGCATTCTGGTGACAGATTCACTTGTCTTCTCTTGACTATCTACTGGTCGCTTACCCTCCTTAGTTTTCCTCATATTATCACTGAAACACTTGGTGTATTTATTTACTTCTTTATAGTCACGCTCCTTCCACTTGACTGTGATTCCCTAAGAGCAGGAACTTTGAAAATTTTTGTGTCCTAGCCTCTTAAGCATTGTCCTCCCGCATAGTGGGTGGGCTCTCACTCAGTGTTTTTTAGTGAATGTGAATGCATTTTTTTCTGTGTGCAGACATTAGAAAGAACACAAACATGTACCCTGTCTAATATGGAAAATAGGGACAAAATAAATGTAATATAAGGCAGAAAGTTAAAATACATACTAAAAAAGGGGAAGACAGCGTTCTAATTGTCTTTCCTGTTCTTTTTCTTGGATAATCCCTACTACTTTCTTTGGCTTTGAAGTTATACCCCTTTTTACTTTTGTTTTAGTGGCTGCTCTAGAGATTACGACATGCACCAGAGTTTAATATTAAGTGGAGTTTTGCCCTTTTTCCAGACAATGCAGTGACCTGGAACACTTTAATTCCATTTACTTTCCTCCTCACTAGTCAGCCATTTTAATCCTATAGGCATTTTAAACCTACAGATGTTTAAAACTTTAAGCCTTATTGTTTTAATTTTTCCTATCAAAATTTTAGTTTTTCTATATTGAAATAATTCTTTTAGATATACTTAGATATCACACTTCTGCATACATTTAAAGGAAATATATAAATATAATAAATTAATTTCTACAACTTCTTGACATTCAAGGTCTCCCACTTCTGAATCACTTCCAACCTAGATTTTTCAAAGCCTGTGTTTTCCGTAACTGTTGTCCTCTTTGTCATAAAGAGTATGGGTGATACAGCAATTCTTAAAAGAATGACTCACTGTTATCTCTGGGACTTTGTTCCAAGTCACTGAGACTCCCTCTGCAGTTTCTGATGATAACTTCCTTGATCTATCAGAATGTGTCAAGAGAAAAAAATTCAGAAAACAGTGAAAAACATTCCTTCCTCAGTGGTTCTTCAGTGCTTTGTTGACAACAATAGGAGTGATATTTATGAAGTCGTATCTTTAGGAATAAAAAGCAAGATTTCACAGGCATATTCAGTGAAGACACCATGGCTGCTTCTTGGCCTACAGCAACGGTAAAACACCACACCTCCTATTGGAAGTTCTGCATGTTGTCGTTGAACTGGTTTGCACTGCCTTTGCCTGACTCTTAAAAAATGGCACCTAAAACCAGTACCTTGACAAGCCATTGTGAGTGTCAGGCTAGAATTCTCAGAAGTTTCAACGTCTCTTTGTAATTGCTTAAGGACAAACCCTCAAAGGAGGACACAGACATTAGGTGACTTGAGCTGCTGGCTGTGGCATAGTCTGAAGAGGCATCCTTTGTCCAAGACACAGGCCTCATGGCCTACTGTTCTCCATAGTTCCACTAAACGGACCCTCACAAGGCATGGGCGAGGTGGAGGGTGAGCAAGGTGAACACAGTCTACTCCCCGCCCTCCTCTCCCTGATATTTGCCTACCCGCATAGAAGACTGTTGTTTTATACAGGTAATGAATTTGATTTTATCCACATATTTATCTTTTCATTCCCTGTATATTTCTGAGAGATGATAATATTCATTCTGCCTGAAAAGTACCCTATTGTGTTTTGATTAGTGTATAAAACCAAAAACCAAACCCAGTGCCATTGAGTCGATTCCGACTCATAGCGACCCTGTAGGACAGAGTAGAACTGCCCCATAGAATTGCCAAGGAGCGCCTGGCAGATTCGAACTGCTGTCCCTTTGGTTAGCAGCCATAGCACTTAACTACGTCACCAGTGTTTCCTGATTGGTGTATATTTGCTGGCAATAGAATTTTTAAAGTTTTTTTTATTGTGGTTTAGGTGAAAGTTTACAGAGCAAATTAGTTTCTTATTAAACATTTAATACACAAATTGTTTTGTGGTATTTGTTGCCAACCCCTCGATGTGTTAACACTCTTTCCTTCTTTACCCCGGTTCCCCGTTTCCGTTCATCCAGTTTTTCTGTCCCTTCCTTCCTTCTTCTCTTTGTTTTTGGGCTAGTGTGCCCATTTAGCCTTGAATACATGATTGAACTTTGAAGCACATTCCTCACGTGTGTTATTGCTTGTACCATAGGCCTATCTAATCTTTGGCTGAGGGGTGAACCTCAGGAGTGACTTCAGTACTGAGTTAAAAGGGTGTCTGGGGGCCAGGAAATAGAGTTTTGGTAGTTATTTTCTTTCAGCAATTTAAAGAGAACATTCTTTGTACTCTTAGTTTTCTGTTGAAAAGATAGCTATGCTTGTTCCATATTTGAGGATATGCGTCTTTTTTCTCTTACTGCTTATAATACTTTCTCCTTTTGTCCTTGGTTTTTCAACAGCTTCACTAAGATATGCGTTTAAGTATTGATTTCCTTTCTTTATCCTTTGGTTTATAGGGCTTCTTGAATTTCTGTTAAGAAATATATATATATCTCTGTCTTTTGTCCTGGATATTTTATTTTGTTCCATCTTCTAGATCTCTCATTTTCTCTTCAGCTGTTTCTGACTTGCTCTTACAGCCAACGATTGAGCTCTTAATTTTGGTTATTTTAAAATTGCCATTTGTTTTTTTATCTATAGTTTATACTTTTCTGCTGAAATTCCCATTCTTTCCTTGATATCCTTAAACTGTGGTTGGAAAACTTTGGCCCACAGGTAAAATCTGGCCTGTTGCCATTTTTTAATTGGTAAATAAGTTTGTATTGGAACAAAGCCATGCTCATTCATTTATGAATACATATGACTGCTTTTTTGCTACAGTTGCAGGATTGAGTAGTTGTGACAGAGTCCTGATAGCCTGCAAAGGCTAAACTATTTATTATTTATCCATTGCAGATAGAGTTTACCAATTCTTGTCTTTGAATTTTGTAGGTATCATTATTTTAAGTTTCTGATAGCTTAAATTTTGGAGCCCCTTTGGGTCTGTTTCTGCTATCTGCTGTTTCTGTTGGTTGGTGTTCATTGCTCTTTCCCTTTCTTCTTGTGCTGATTATTTTTATAATGTGTTATATGTTCTATTAGTAGAATTATTAGTAGAAATAACATGAGTCCTAAGGCAATGATATCTTCCTCCAAAGATGATTTATATTAGCTTCTGCCAAGTATCTGGAGGCGCTAGCAATGCAGGATCGTCTCATCTTAAGTGCATGGATTAGTAAGACTTGAAGCTGGGCTATAGTACTCTGAGAGCCTGTTCACTTCTGGAGTACAGCTCTTTGGGTTTCATCCTAATACAAATTCAGCATCCTTCTCTCCCTACTCCTCTCTCCCTACCACTGCCTTGGCCTCCAGGCCCCTAGGTTGTGGTGACTGTCCATTCAACCCCTAAGCCATCTGTTACTGAACCGGCAGTTATGCTCAGGGAAAAAGCAGTCCCAAATGCCAGTTTTATCTTCATGGGCTCATCTTCCTGATACTCTCTTTTTCTAAGATCCTGGCCATATAGCTCTTCATCTTTTTTGTTAATTCTCCAGTGCCTTCAATCGCATATTTTTCATGTCTGATCTAGCATCTTTAGCTGTTCTCAGTGGGACATTAGCAAAAGCTCTTATGCAATTTGAACTTATATGAATTTCAGTATTTCAGAAATGTGACTTAGTTACAAAATGCAGTTGTTTTTCAGTTGTTAAGATCAGAAAGTTACTTGCTTTTCTTTTGGTGGATGGGGAGTTGGGTGACTGTAGAATAATGTGCATGTAAATATTAGGTACATCCACCAAATGGCAGAAAATATGATTTTGAATAGGAATAAAATTAAAAAAAATAATTTAAAAATTGGACTTTAATTTGTAGACTATGCAGTGAATATGCAGTGAAATGTACCCACCGAGAGATGCTTGCAAAAACTTTTAAGCATGTATACTTAGAGTTAAGGAGAAAAATGGGTAGAATATGAAATGAGGAAATAATCTACATGAATATCAGCCAGTAAGAGAGTATACTTTATCTTATTGTTACCTAAAATAATAGTCTTTTTAAACTACCTTATTGATTGGTTGACTAAAAATAGCATTAGAACCATAGATACAGGAGAAGTTAATTTTACTACTAGTTCTGTTAAAGTCTTTTAATTACTACCTAGAAGTGCTGATTCATAAAATCATAGTGATAGTCTTGCCTTCTTTTCTGAGCTTTAAGCCCACATGTTTCACCTATTCAACATTTACGTAAGGATGTCTTACTGTATTTCAAACTGGACTTGCCCAACCAATGTGATTCTGTTACCTTTTAGCGTAAGTATCTTATAGTGCACTTATCTTTTGTGTAAGCATATGCCTTTCTACAGGAAGGAACTCTGGTTCTTCTTCTTATTTGTGGCTCTAGTAATTGGAGCAGTCCCTGGCATGCAGTGGCTATTCAGAAAAGTGCCCTGTTCATTGCATGCTTTGATAAAGAATGGGAAGATTGGAAGGTCCCACAGAGGTTTCCTTCTTCAATATTCTGAAGTATCTGCTTAGTTTCTGCAGTGTTGAGAACTTGCTATCTCTTCAGGTAGTCCAGTCTATTTTTTGATTATTTCTTAAAAGGCTTTTCCTTATGGAAATTTGCTTCTTTGCGTCTCCTAATCATAAATCTTTTGGTGTGTACACTTAGGAATCACACAGAACAAGCACAGTTTCTCTTCCATGAGATAATTGGTGATCGTGCACTCTAACCTCTTCTAGATTGAACATTTCGAACTTTTTCAGTGGTTCTTCACAGGACATGTTTCGTGGTTCTTTTATACTTTAATCCCACTGAAGAAGGAAGTGTCCTGGCTCCCTACATCTAATCACAGTGCAGATACAAAAAAACCCAAACCCATTGCCATCAAGTTGATTCCAACTCATAGTGACTCTGTAGGAGATAAGGGGGACTCAATCTCAGATGCATTTCTTCTTTGCTAGATATGACAATGTTATAAGTTCAAAGACTTTTACCAACTACCATATACACAACAGAGGAAATGCGTCTAAGTTTATGAGTCCCCCCCTTATCCATATTGTGATTCAAATTCTGAAAATACTCTTCCCAAGTTTCTTTTACCAGGAATGACAACAGTAAGGTTTTATGACAGAAGATGGGAAGGAGGCAATAAACTGAAAAATAGCTTTTACTTTGGATATCTTTCATTTGGAAGTCGCTTAATGATTCTCAGATGTGAAACTCAGCTTTACACAGAGTACTGAACTACCTGAAGGAACAATTGGCTCGACTCTGTGAAAAGTGTGGTCAGAAAATCAAGGGAGTCACGAGTGTTCTATAGATTTTATTAGAATGGGGCTCTGATATTTTTCTTTTTCAGTTACTGTATTCTTGTGGCTGTAACTTTAGCTCAAAAGCAGCTTGACCTACATCGTTCTTTTTGCAGATGGGGTGGAATGCGTCGTTGTTAGTCCTTTTTAGTATGGTCACACAACTCTGGAATTGCCTGGTTTGATGTTTCTAGCCTAATATAGTTCTGTAAGGTGCTTTAGGATGTTTCAGAATAAAAAGTAACTGATCAGCTGGAAATGATCAAGTCCTCTTTTTTTTTTTTAACGGTCAAAATTTACAGTAACTGAGAATTTGGTATATTATGATCCCATCTTGGACTCTAGCCAAATGGGTTTTCTTATATGATGTATTTGATGTGCCATCAGAACTATAATATCAGGACCTCACATATTACAGTGGTTCTACTGTTTTCTATATAAAGTATGTTCTGATTTTTTTGGCTTATAGGTTAAAAAGGCAACTTTAGTCTTGTTTCTGATGGCTGTTGCTGTTGTTAGGTGCCATCAAGTTGGTTCTGACTCATAGCGATCCTAGGTACAACAGATAGAAACACTGCCCGGTCCTGCACCATCCTCACAATTGTTGCCATGCTTGAGCCCATTATTGCAGTCGCTGTGTCAGTCCATCTCATTGAGGCTCTTCCTTTTTTTCTCTGACCCTCTACTTTACCAAGCATGATGTCCTTCTTCATGGATTGGTCCCTCCTGATAACGAAATACATGAGACAAAGTTGAAAGGCATTTACTAGAAAACTGTTGAGTTAACAGGAACATTTTGTGACTGGATGATCTGTTGTGTTGTGTTGTTGTTGTTCTGTTGTGTTGTTGTTATAGTTGTGCTGATGCTTGTGGTGTAGTGTGTGTGTGTTGGTGTGGATGTGCACACTTGGGTGTGTAAGGCCATTTAAGAAGTGAACGGTGGGTTCTTTTTCAGATTTTTGAGTGGGTGGTGCTGGGGCTGTAATGTGTGTTTCTGCTTGTTGATTGGTTAGCTTTTGTCAGTGCCTCCCTGCTAAAGTACTGGTTTAGCTTTCTGAAGGTGTAATTGTAACCAGGTGTGTGAGGTCAGGGTAGAAAGCAGTTTTATGGAGGTTTTGTTCTAATAGCATATAACAAATCACTGGAAATGTGAGTCATCAGCAAACGGTGGGAAAGACGCAGCATTGCAAATTTTGCAGGGCAAAGGTATTTATAGCTGTCAGAGGCTTTTTCGATTTAGTTAATTATTTTATAATTTTCTTTTGCAGCTAAGAATATATTGTATGGTTAGAATTCTGTTTCTTTTCTCAGAGAAATAGGATTATTCTGGAACAATTAGCTATTCTAGCTGGGATTAAACATTTAAAACTAACATTTAGTATCATTTGCTGTGTGGTGGTTTGTGTTTGGGTTCTTTGACTAAACAGAATATCGGAAAGGTTTGAATTTCTACTTTTTTCCCCTCTGAAGAGCAGTCTACATCTGAATTTTGAAATAACTATGCGGTCCTTTTTTCCTTCTCTCTCCTACTCTTGTTACTTTAAAGCCAAGTCTAACAGTGAACTGTTTACTTTGCCTAACTCGTGTGAGTGAATGAATGGCATTTGTAGAGCATACAAACGATTTTTGCTTGAATACAGCATTTATGATTTATGGCCAACATGTAGCCCTGATTTTCTATTGAGAATGATCCTTATTGTCTTTGTATACTAACTGAGTGCAGAAGCACTTGTCTATTTTGAGCTAAACCAGACCTCTTGTAAAAAGAATCAAATTATTTCATCATGTTGAAAATGAAAAGCTATAATTACTTGTAATTAGGCTTCAGAATTTTTGAAAATTGAGGAATTCTTTTCCAGAGGTTTAAGATCACTCCAAATCAGTGCCTTTGGAAAATAGGAAATAATTTTCTGTTCAATTTGAAATTGATTTAATTTATGCCTTTGACAGCTATTTTGCTTTGATACTTTTGTAGTGGAAATCATAGAACTATGGTGATTGGTGCTATAATGTTTTCTGTGATATCGTACACTAGTTTGTTCAAAACTTAGTCTACTGCTTTTAACTTGTTTGTAACATCTGGATTATAGAAGATGTTAAATAATTATTTTTGGGCACCCCAGATTAATACTACATAAAAAATTTTGTAGACATTTTCATAGGTTTCAAAACTTGCCAGATAGAAAAAGTGAGATTTTTTTTCCCCCTCAAGGCATTGGGAAATTTGTGTATATTCTGTAATTTGTATTTTAAAGAGCCCAAGAGAAGTATTCTTGCTCTGTATATTTAATTTCTTAGGTTAAATTTCAAAAATGAAATATAAAAAATAACTTTCTACTAATATTTTATTAATTAATTTTTAGGATATAAATTTTTAAAAAGATGAATACCTGTATTGTATTAAAATGCCTGGACAAATGACATGTTTCATATCTACCGTCCATTGTTCCCAAACACCCTTGTGACTTAAATTTGAAAACAGTTTCAGCAGGGAAGAATTTAGTTCTCTAAAGACAGTTTTGATAATTTGCATATCGTAAACTTTTACATTTTGTTTTGAAAAAAAACAACAGATAATCTGAACAGACTAAGTTTATTTACAGTGAAAGAAAAATTAAAGAGTAACTAACTACGAGAAGTTTCTATGAGTAGCAAATTTGTTTAATTAGTTAACTTCAAGTGAGTTCTAACTTGAGTCGTCTAAGAGTTTTACTTTTTGAATTTACCTGAGAAAAATGGTAGCCATAGTGGTTAAGAGTTCGGCTGCTAACCAAAAAAAGTTTGGCAGTTCAAATCCATCAGGTACTTCCTGGAAACCCTATGAGGCAGTTCTACTCTGTTTATATTATAGAGTCGCTAGCTGTGAGTCAGAATCGACAGGACAGCAACTGGTGGTATTTTTACATAGCAGGACATATCCTTGATATCTTTATGACCTTTGAACCCAACATGCTTTGAATACAAATTTACATTTCCTTGGCCAGTTTGTTAATTTTAATGTTAAAAAAACTATTTGATCAATTAAAAAAATTTTATGTGTTTTCTGTTTTTGAAACAAAAACAATATGGCACTAATTGTATAGTTTTTCACTGAAAGACTAACTTTTGAATTTGCCATAGCCATGGGATATTTGTTAGCTTTTTCTCTTATTTTCAACTTAGGCGTTTATTGTAAAGTCACAGTTTTAATGTGAGTAGGAAGATTATTATTGCTGGTTCAATTGCATATTATCTATTTTTAAAGTGAATATGGCATGTGATATATTCTGCTATCATCACTTTAGTAGGATGAATTCAGAATTAAGTCTTAATAAATGTTGTTCTTAGGTGCCATTGAGTCCATTACGACGCATAGCGATCCTACATACAAAAGAACAAAGCACTGCCTGATCCTGCGCTATCCTCACTATCGTTGCTAAGTGTAAGCCCATTGTGGTAGTCGCCGTGTCATTCTGTCTCCTTGAGGGTCTTCCTTTTTCTTGCTGACCCACTGCTTTACCAAACATAATAATGTCCTGCTCCAGCAACTGGTCCCTTCTGACAACATGTCCAAAGTAGGTGACACAAAGTCTTGCCATCCTTGTTTCAAAGGAGCATTCTGGCTATACATCTTCCAAGACAGATTTGTTCATTCTTCTGGCAGTCCATGGTATATTCAATATTTTTGGCCAACACCATAATTCAAAGCCATGAATTCTTCATTCTTCCTTATTGGACCATTCATGGTCCAGCTTTTGCATGCTTATGAGGCAATTGAAAATACCATGGCTTAGGTCAGGTACACCTTAGCCCTCAAGGTGACATCTTTGCTTTTCAACACTTCCAAGAGGTGTTTTGCAGTAGATTTGCCCAATACAATGCGTAGTTTGATTTCTTGACCACTGCTTCCATGGGTGTTCATTGTGGATCCAAGTAAAATGAAATCCTTGACAACTTCAATATTTTGATGTTGCTTATTGATTCAGTTGTGAGGATTTTTGTTTTCTTTATGTTGAGGTGTAATCCATACTGAAGGCTGTAGTCTTTGGTCTTCATCAGTAAGTGCTTCAAGTCCTGTTCATTTTCAGCATGCAAGGTTGTGTCATCTGCATATCACAGGTTGTTAATGAGTTTTCCACCAGTCCAGATGCCACATTCTTCTTCATGTAGTCCAGTATCTCAGATTATTTGCCCAGCATAGAGATTGAATAAATATGGTGAAAGAATACAACCTTACAGCACACCTTTCCTGATTTTAAACCATGAAGTATTCTCTTGTTGTCATTGAACAGCTGCCTCTTGGTCTATGTATAGGTTCCGCATGAGCACAATTAAGTGTTTTGGAAATCTGTTCTTTGCAATGTTATCCATAGTTTGTTATGATCCACACAGCCAAATACCCTTTGCATAGTCAATAAAACCCCATTAAACATCTTCTTGGAATTCTCTGCTTTCAGCCAAGATCCATCTGATATCAGCGATAGTATTCCTTGTTCCACATCCTCTTCTTGAATTTGACTTGAATTTCTGACAGTTTCCTGTGGATGTACCGCTGGAACTGTTTTTGAATTATATTCAGCAGAACTTTACTTGTGTGTGGTGTTAATGACATTGTTTGCTAGCTTCTGCATTCTGCTGAATCACCTTTTTTTGGGATGGAGAAAAATATGGATCTCTTCCAGCCGATTGGACAGGTAGCTGTCTTCCAGATTTCTTGGCACTTTCAGTGGTGCATCCATTTGTTGAAACATCTCAATTGGTATTTGGTCAATTCCTGGAGCTTTGTTTTTCTCCAGTGCCTTCAGTGCAGCTGGGACTTCTTCCTTCAATACCATTGGTTCTTGATCATATGTTACCTCCTGAAATGGTTGAACGTTGATTAGTTTTTTTTGGTCCGGTAACTGTGTGTTCCTTCCGTCTTCTTTTGGTGGTTCCAGCATCGTTCGATATTTTACCCATAGAACCCTTCAAAATCACAACTGGAGGCTTGAGTTTTTTCTTCATTTCTTTAAGCGTGACAAATTTCAAGCATGTTCTTCCCTTTTAGTTTTCTAACTCCAGGTCTTTGCATATTTAATTATAATACTTTGTCTTCTTTAACTGCCTTTTGGGGTCTTCTATTCGCTTTAGTTACACTCAAGAGCAAGTTTCAGGGCCTCTTTGACATCCATTTTGGTCTTTTCTTTTTTTTCTGTCTTTTTAATTACCTTTTGCTTTCTTTATATATGATGTCCTTGATGTCATCCTACCACTCGCCTGGTCTTTGGTCAGTGGAGTTCAGTGCATTAAACCTGTTCTTGAGATGGTCTCTAAGTTCAGGTGGGATATACTGAAGGTCATATGTTGGCTCTTGTGGACTTATTTTAATTTTCTTGAGCTTCAACTTGAACTTGCATAGAAATAATTTATGGTCAGTTCAGCAGTTGGCCTCTGGCCTTGTTTTGACCGATGGTGTTGAGCTTCTGCATTGTCTCTTTCCGCACCAGATATGGTCAGCTTGATTCCTGTGTGTTCCATCCGGTGATGTTCATGTGTATAGTTGCCGTTTATGTTGTTGAAAAGTTATTTGCAGTGAATGAGCCATTAATCTTGCAAAATTCTGTCAGGTGATCTCCAGTGTCATTTCTGTCTCTAAGGTCATATTTTCCAACTACCGACCCTTCTTTGTTTCCAACTTTGACATTCCAAACACCAATAATTATCAATGCATTTGATTGCATGTTTGATCAATTTCAGGCTGCAGAAGTTGATAAAAATCTTCAATTTCTTCATCTTTGGCATTAGTGGCTGGTGCGTAAATTTGAATAATTAACTGGTATTAACTGGTCTTCTTTGTAGGTATGTGATTATTATCTTATCACTCACAGTGTTGTACTTCAGGGTAGATCTTGAAATGTTCTTTTTGACAATGAATGTGACACCAGTCCTCTACAGTTTGTTATTTCCAGCATAGTAGACCATATGATTGCCTGATTCAGTATGGCCAATACCAGTCCATTTCAGCCCAGTAATGCCTAGGATATTGATCGTTATGTGTTCCACTACATTTTTGATGACTTCTAATTTCCCTAAATTCATACTTCGTACATACCACATTCTGATTATTAATGGATGTTTGCAACTGCTTCTTCTCATTTTAAGTTGTACAGCAGATGAAGGTCCCGAAAGCTTGCCTCCATCTACATCATTAAGGTCAACTCTACACTGAGGAGGCAGTTCTTCTCCAGTCATCTTTTGAGTGCCTTCCAGCCTAAGGGTCTCATCTTCTGGCAGTATATCAGACAATGTTCTGCTGCTATTTGTAAGGTTTTCACTGGTCAATTTTTTTTAGAAGTAGACCAGGTCCTTCTTAGTCTGGAAGGTCTGGTGAAACGTGTCCCCAGTGCTTTAGAAGTTCTGGAGGCATAGCTTTAGGCATCACAGCAACATGCAAGCCACCGTAGTACGATAAACTGACAGATGAGTTTTGGACCTGCACCAGATACCCCATTGGATTTCAAATCTTAACAAGTAGGTATCAAAAAATGAAGTATTTAACTCTATATTTAAAATACATTCAAACCTTAGGGGAATAGTTGGGGACGCATCCATCCTCCATTGTTCCAGAAAGTTACAGTCCATGAAAAATTCTAATTCTGATATGTATTTCTCCCCATGTGATCAGGATTCTTCTATAGAATCTTTGATCAAAATGTTCAGTATTTGTATCTGCTCACCGTCCAGTTCTGATCTAATGGCAAAGGAGGCAGTTGTTCATGGAGGCAATTAGCTACGCATTCCGTATCTTCCTCCTACTCCTGACTCTTCTTTCTCTATTGCTCCAGTTGTTGTGCCTTGGACGGCCGCTTTCAAGCTTTAATCTTTAAATCTTAAACCAGAAATACTCCCTGAAGTCTTCTTAAATCCAAACAATAGTTTAGCTTAACTAGTAGAGAATGTCTGCCTTGAGCAGTATGCTCTTTTAAAATCTATGTGGGGTCAAATTGACAACAGCAACTTGAAAGACTGCATAGGAATTTTAGGGGGCAGTGAGTTTATGTTAATGGGGGAGGAATAACTCAGAAAAGGAGGGTGGGAATAGTTGTACAGTTGGAAGAATGTAGTCAATGTCACTGAATTTTACATCTGGAAAACTTGAGTTGGTACGTGTTTTGCTGTGTGTGTTCTCAACAACTGCAACAACTAAATCCAGTATTAAAAAGAAACAAACTGTAAAGAACTTTTTTGCAGCACATTTGTCCCTTCACCTGCTCCAAAAAAAAAAAAAAAAATTAAGAACCCAACTACTATTCAGTGTCTGTACTGGTAGCCCTGGATCTGGCGCTGTCATCATTCTCCTGGATTACTGCAGCTGTCTCGAGTCTCTGGTGCCTCCTTGTATCCCTGACCCGCTACTGTCTAGTCTCAGCACTGCAGGCCATGTCACCCCTCTGCTCAGAATGCTGTTATGTTTCCGGGTTTCACTCTGTGAAAAGTTGCTGTCCTTACAGTGGTCTCCAGGTCCTTAGTGATCTGACACCCAGTTTCCTCTGTGACCATATCTCCTAGGCTCCCCACCTCCCTTTCTCTGCCCCAGGCACACAAGCTCTTTTATTGATCCTTAAGTATTCGGAGCATGCTCTCAGTCATTCATCAGAATGTTCTTCACCCACAGAACTGCTTGGGTGAATTCCTCATCTCCTTTAAGTCAGATGCTACCTTCTCAGTGACACTTACCCTGACCACATGGTTTAATTAATACTGTGACCTTCCACATCTCAGCACCCTGATTTGCCTTCTGCTCTCCGTCCCCCAGAGCGTTTTTCCTGTTCTAACATATTAGATCATTTACTGGTTTATATGTTTATTGTTTACTGGTTTTTGCTTGGTAACTCTGCTTAGGGCAGAGATCTTTGGGTTTTGTTTCTTTACTGCTTTCCCAAGGCACTTTGAAAAGTGCCTGGTACGTAATAGACAGTTAATAAGTAAAAATAAAATTTTAGTTTTCCAATCAAGTGGGTCACATATAGGTATGGCTGCAATATAAATGAAGAATAAGCCAGCTTTCCTATCATTGTGTGACCCCTATTAATCTTCCTTTGCTTGCTTTAAATTTTGGCTTTTCTGATAGTTCTAACTTTGATTTCTTTTTCAGTTGTATAACCCTTAAACTTCTTTCTGGGCTATGTGGGTATAGTAGAACTGTCTTCCTTAAAATCCTTTGGTCTCCTCCATATCAATATATAAACGCAAACTAGTACCTTACTCTAACTCTGTTTCCATTAACGCATCCCTGTCTACTTACTTACCCAAGATGGAAAGTCCGAACCACCAGGACTTCTGCGTGGTGATATGTATCCAAGCTGTGTTTTGGAGGCATTTTGCTTATGGAGCTCAGTTTATGCGTTAAACATTTTAGACTTGTTGCCAAGACATAAAACAGTGATTTTCATGGAGAGATTCATTGTATTATCCTTTAATAGTTTTTGAAAATCAGGTTGAAATAGTTGTATGTGTTTTTTATCTTATGAAAAATTGTGACATAGTGTAAGACATTAAACAGAAAGATGATTCAAGACACTATTAAGGTAATATCTATGCCTCTCTCAGTAAATTAGTGCTAATGGTCAGTATAACTCACACTATTTCAGATTTGGAATTTAACTTGCACTCATTTATTACAAAGTCAATACTCAGCTTAAAAATTAAAAAGATTAGTAATTATAAGGTTTTCAAAGAAAAGTACTGTTATGACCCACCTAACATCATATGGTTACAAAATGCTATGAAAATGATTTTTTTAACTTACATTTATAGTGCGTAGATAGCTTATTCCTCTTACTACTGTTAATTAATACTTTTGTAGTAATTATAGAATACTTTAAATATACATTATTCTTCTGAATGTAAAAAATCAGGCTTTTACAAAATTAGAAGGATAGTACAACTGACCTGCACTTTCATAAATTCCTTAATAATATGTGTCCATTTATTTTTAAAGATCATAAAACATAATTTTGAAACAAATACTTTGTTTCTCTCTGGAATACAAAATCTCTTATGGCTTCTCAGCCTCTCTTTTCCATGTAAAATCTGATCATACTTATAATTTTAGAGGTCATTGTTTTCCATAAAGGGATGATTGATTGCCCTTTAGAACAGATTCATTGAAAATGTACATCTTAGTTGTTTGTTGCAAAATTGAATGTAATCGTAAAAAAAAAAATACCTACTCAGAAAAACACACAATAAGTAAATTGCAAATATATTTTTGTATTTGATATTTGTACAGCATCAGCTATGAAATGCAAAGTTCAAGATATCTCTGTGAATATGTTTTATAGGGGACTAACAAATGTAAGGTCCCTAGGTGGTGCAAACGGTTAAGTGCTCAACTGCTGGCTGAAAGATTGGCAGTTTGAACCCACCCAGAGGCACCTAGGAAGAAAAGCCTGGCAATCTGCTTCCAAAAGGTTGCAGCCATCGGAAACCCTATGGAGCAGTGCTACTCTGCACGCATGGGGTCACCATGAGTCGGAATCAACTTGACGGCAACTAACAACAACAAGAAATTATAAACACTTTTTCATTAATGATCATTCTTCTGTAACTTTGGTTTTCACACTTTTAAGTAGCAGAACCATTATTTCAAACAAGAACATATATGGCAACCAACAACTCCAACAAGAAATGTAAATGGGGACATTTTAGCACTTCAGTGAATTTCTTTTGGTTTAGCAGTAACCTTGATAATGAAGTAGATCAAAATGCCATATAGTAAAAATAAGGAGGGTGGGGGGAGTTAAGACAATGAGAATCACTATCTCAGACAGATTCCTAGATCATCACATGGATGGATTTTCCTATATTGCAGTAGTATGGAAGCAAGCATCTGTTATTTCTCCTAGGAAATATTTTTATTTAATTAGACTCCCCCTACCTCTACCCACCAAATTCACCTGTATGCCACGTTTATATACTTGGTATATTTTGAAAAATAGATTAGTCAAGTATGATATTTTTTACAGCTTTACTGACATATATGCCACAAAGTTTACTAGTTTGAATTGTATAATTCAGTGTTTTTTACTTAGTTTGTAAAATCATCACTACAATTGATGTTATGACATTTTCACATAATCTGAAAAGAAAACTAATAACAATATGATTTATGTTGGCATCATTATTACTGTGTGGAGGCAGTGTTGTTATTGTTGTTGTTAGGTACCATCAGGTTGGTTCTGACTCATAGTGACCGCCATAAACAATAGAACGGAACACTGCCTGGTTCTGTGCCATCCTCACAATCATTGCTGTGTTTGAGCCCATTGTTGCAGGTGCTGTATCAATCTATCTCATTGAGTGTCTTCCTCTTTTTCACTGACCCTCTACTTTACCAAGCATGATGTCTTTCTCCAGGGACTGGTCCCTTCTGATAACATGTCCAAAATAAGTGAGAACAAGTTTCACTATCCTTGCTTCTAAGGAGCATTCTGGGGTGTGGTGTACTTCTTTCAAGACGGTTTAGTTTGTTTGTTTGACAGTCCATGATATGTTCAATATTCTTCACCAGCACCATAATTCAAAGCCATCAATTCTTCTTTGGTCTTTCTTATTCATTGTCCAGCTTTCACTTGCACATGAGGTCACTGAAAGCACCATGGCTTGGGTCAGGTGTACCTTAGTTCTCAAGGTGACACCTTTGCTTTTTAACACATTAAAGAGGTCTTTTGTATCATATTTGCCCTGTGCAATGTGTTGTTTGATTTCTTGACTGCTACTTCCATGGGTGTTGTGGGTCCATGTAAGATGAAATCCTTGACAACTTCAGTATTCAGAGGATTTTTTTCTTTAAGCTGAAGTGTAATCCATACTGAAGGTTTTAGTCTTTGATCTGCATCAGTAAGTGCTTCAAGTCCTCTTCACTTTCAGCAAGCAAGGTTGTGTTATCTAAAAAAAAACAAAAAAAAAACAAAAACATAATGCAGATTATTAATGAGTCTTCCTTCAATCCTGATGCCCCGTTCTTCACATAGCCCAGGTTCTCAGAGTATTTGCTGAGCATACAGATTGAATAAGTATAGTGAAAGGGTATAACCCTGATGTACACCCTTCCTGACTTTAAACCACACACTATTCCCTCGTTTTGTTGAAACGACTGTCTCTTGGTCTATGTACAGGTTCGACAAGAGCACAATTAACTGTTCAGAAGTTCCCATTCTTTGCAATGTTATCCATAATTTGTTATGATCCACACAGCCAAATACCTTTGCACAGTCAATAAAACATGGGTAAACATCTTTCTGGTATTCTCTGCTTTCAGCCAAGATCCATCCGATATCAGCAGTGATAGTTGTTTACCAAAGGAAATGATATTGCGGATTTATGATAATTAAAAAAATGTAGATCCAGATCCTAAACTGAAATCATTTATAAGTTCTCGATTTTTTAATATTTTTGTTTCCTCACATTTTTAAATGCTAAAGCAAAAAACAGTAAATGTTTTTTTCATGTTTCATTTAGTTATTTTTTGAATACAAAAAAAAAAAAGAAAACCAAACCCATGGCCTTCAAATGGATTCCAACTCATAGTAAAACCACTCTTGGCTCAGAATAATATAATCAATTTGTTTTGTCTTTTGTTTTATTGTTTTTCCCAAGAAGTTATTTTATTTATTCATCCCGTAAACTATAATTCTATATTTTTAACTAAGGAGCCCTGATTTAAGAGTTTGGGCTGCTAACCAAGAAGTCAGCAGTTCGAATCCACCAGGTGCTCCTTGGAAACCCTATGGAGCAGTTCTACTCTGTCCTATAGCGTTGCTATGAGTCAGAATCAACTTGATGGCAATGAATTTAGTTTTTTGGTTTTGATGGCACAGTGGTTAAATGACTGACTGCTAACTTGAAATGTTGGTAGTTCGGACCCACCAGCTGCTCATGGAGAGAGATATATGGCAGTCTGCTTCTCTAGAGATTTACAGCTTTAGAAACCCTATCAGGCAGTTCTGTTCTGTCTTTCACGGTCACTGTGAGTTAGAGTTGACTTGATGGCAATAGGTTTTTTTTGGTGTATTTTTCATGACACTAACATTTAAAATTGACTTCATTGTTTCCAAAAGTGTAATTTCAACAGCTAACAAAAAAACCAAACCCATTGCTTTTTTCTTCAATGACCACTGTTTTTTTTGTTTTTGTGGTTATCCTCAGTGCACCATAGATTTCAAGATCCTCTAGGATATCTTGGGTTTGTGGTGGGCCTGCTTTGCTAGAGGGTTTTTCTGAATTCCACTCCACAGCTTCGTTACTCCCTTTGTTCGTGCAACTCAGCCAGGGTCTCTCAGTGGTCTTGTTCCTCTTCCAACAGTAGACTGCTTTTAATTTTTTCCCTCCGCTCATTAGCCTGGTGGTGCAACCAGAGGGGTGGTCTTCCCTGTTGCTGGAGTGTAGCTTGTCTTAGGCAGGCACTGTGTCCTGTGTCTACGGGTTGGGGACTTCCCAGCAATCTTGCCTGCTCTTCAGTGATAGGAGATTGTTTAGGCCCAGAATATTTTACTGCTGCTCTCCCAAATAGAAGATATTCTTGTTTCCTTCCTCTGCACTTCATGGTTCTTCAACCATGACCTGAGAGCAACAGGGTTTGCTGCCCTTTCCCCAGTGGCTTAAAGATTTTGTTTGTCAAGGGAGTTAGGGAGAAGGATCCAGGGAGTCTGCATGCCTTTCCATACATCATGAGGGAGGTGCCCTCTGGTCTTCTACTCTGACCTCACCTTTCTGTGAGCACTCAGTGAGGTTCATGGTGAAAATCCCACAAGTGCTGTGTTTACATAGTTAACATAAAAAAATGTGCTTTATTCTAATATGAAGAAATGCTATATTGAGTGGCAGATTAACTTGCACTGGTGGTCAAATAATTTGGACTTTAATTTATTACTTCATTAACAGAATGTATGAATATTAGTATCTATAAAAAATTTTTAGGGCTTCTTTCTCTGTTATGGGTCAAGTTAAAAAAAATTATAGGAAACACCATTGGCAGATTGAAGTATTGCTTATAGTTTAAGCTGAATTTAATTTCAACAGTGTGTTATCTCTGTACCACACATATAGTAAGTGGTGTGCTTTCTTTATGTTGTATTTTCTACTTTGACATGAATGGAATTGAGAACTATTTTGTACCAAATGATATTTTTTCTTTAGAATGTAAACATGCTGTGGTTTTACTAGGGTATGTTCCGTGATTAAGAAAATACTTTATATACTATAATAGTCAATAAAGATATAAGGTGTCGTTATTCTGTTAATCCTCCAAGTGTTTATTGGGCATTTATTGTATCCACAGAATTATAATGGGCTCTGTGAGAGTTAACCAGTGCATCTGAAAAGCCATGTTCTAGCTGGAAATGCAATGAATTCCCACAACAAAAAAGCAAGCTAAGTCAGTATATTTATGTGTAAAACTAATGTAGGTTGGTATAATGTGCATATTTTTAATTTACAGTGTATATGACAAAGTAGACTGTCATTATCATCTTACTACATCTTGGTTATTTCTCATTCTTGCCTACCACCATCAATCACAGCATTTGGAATTCCTTTGCCTTCTTATTGACAGGAAATTTCTCGCCTTTGCATGGTAACAGCTGAGCCAGCTTGGCAATGAGTTTCCGTTTTGTTGGGTACAATCATAACTGTGATGAGAGTAAAGATTCCATTTGTATCTTTTGTCACCCTGGTTGAAACAGAGCAGCAGGTTGTGGTCTTGGTTCTCAAGTTAGAATTCAGAACACATCCTCTCACAGGAGTGTGGTATATGGTGGAAGGAAGATTCTCATTATGCTAATGCCAATAGAGATGTCAGTGTAGATAAAAGTATTTTATAAACTGTGGTGTACCAACTTTAAGGAGCCCTGGTTGAGTACTCTGCTGCTAACTGAAAGGTTGGCTGTTTGAACCTCTCAGCTGCTCCGTGGGATTAAAGACCTGGCCATCTGCCCTCATAAAGATTACAGCATAGGAAGCCCTGTGGGGCAGTTGTACTTTGTCACGTGGGGTTGCTATGTGTCGGAGCACAGTCGATGGCACCCAACGGCAACATACCAACATTTGATGCAAGCAGTCGTTGAACTGTCATCTCATTATGGATGTCATCACTGAAAGTTAAGCCAGGTATATGATTTGCTTCCTAGTTAATGGTAATCCAAAGTATTAATGCTTCATAAACTCACCATTTTGTGTTTGCAAGGGGGGGTGGTAGCATTATGCTTTTACTAATCTATAAGCATTGTTGCCATTTAATCAAATCAGATGAGTAGTCATTTACGATTTGATTTGAGAGAATTGAAAGCTTCCACTTCAGGATTTCCTTTCCACTGGCTTGCCTCAGGAGCTGAACTTCCCTGTGTCAAAAGGAAAATATCTCATAAAGGGAGCATAAATCATTATGTTGTTCTGACCTTAATATTCTTTAGTTTTTCAGAGACATGGTATTTGTAAGTTGTGATGGCAGATAACAGCTGGGGGCTTGAGAGATAGGGCAGGACAAGTTCAGGCGTGAGTGTGCCCAGGTGGGATGCTGCCATGGTGGGAACCTCATGTGGATGTCATTGTGAGGACACGGCAACTGAGTGGATGTAGGGAGATGTAGAAATCGGGCACCAGAGGGTTTGCAGAGAGACTTACCCTTGCTATGCGGCATCTGTGCCTCGTTTATTTCTGAAAGGCGGGCTGTTTTGACTGTCAAACACTTGTGATGTATCATGAGCAGTATTTGTCAACAGAGATACTGATTCATTATGCTAAATTAAAAAAATTAATTATGCTAAATTAAAAAAAAATCCATAAATAGTTTCCTTGTTAAATTGTGTTGCTTCAGACCCCAAATTCTTGTAAAAAGACCAGAGTTAATGATCTTACTGAGACTAGAGGGACCCCAGAGGTCATGGTCCCCACACCCTCTCTTAGCCCAAGACAGGAACCATTCCGAAGCCAACTCTTCAGACGGGGATTGGATTGGACTGTAAGAAAATTACATGGGTGAGGAGTGGGCTTCTTGGATGAAGTAGACACATGAGACTATGTGTGCAGCTCCTGTCTGGAGGGGAGAAGTAAAGGCCAAAGGGGACAGAAGCCGGCTGAATGGACACAGGAATACAGGTTGGAGAGAAGGAGTATGCTGTCTCATTAGGGGGAGAGCAAGTAGGAGTATATAGCAAGGTGTATATAAGGTTTTGTATGAGAGACTGAGTTGATTTGTAAGCTTTCACTTAAAGCACAATAAAAATACTAAAAGGAAAAAAAAAATTGTGTTGCCTGCCTTCTTTAAGAGAAAGCTTAGATACCATAGACTTTTAATAAAGGACCAGTAAATGAATACTTTCATTTACAAAGAAACATGTAGAAAAACTCCAGAACAAGGTTGGAAAAGTATAATTGAACCCCATGGGATTTTGAGATCTTAAGAGAAATAATACTAAAACAACAAATGCAACCTGCCCCAGTAGGAATAAAAGAGGAAAAAAAAAAAAAATTTAGGGGAGTGTTTTCCATCATGAACAGCTTTAGTTTGTGTTCATGATATTTACGGAGAAATTTAAATCTTGGCTTTTTAGTCACTATGATATTTGAGTATATATTACGAATTTGAGATACGTAAAAATGTTAGAGAAAGGATTTTGACTCCTGAGACTTAAAATATTTGTAATAATTTATTTTGGCAATCAAAGAAATGGGCTGTAAGATATTGTCCAGTTACATTTGTAGGACTAAATTACTTGTGAAATTTGGACCTGTTTTTCCTGTTTATTTTAAAAGCTAGCTTTTCATTAATATTTTGCTCTGCTGCGAAGTGATCGGTTTGTAGTAAAGTGGTAGTCATTTAATTGTGCACCTAATCACATTTTGATCTATTTTGACTTTTTTTTAGAATTGAACCCTTCATTTTCAATTAGAGCTATTTAAATTTATTATTTTATTTTGACAAGAAATCTGATAATTAAAATTTTTATTTGTACATGTTCAACTCTTAGATACTTCTGAAAACAATTTTTTTGTTTGTTTAAACCAATACTAACATCTCCACACTTGCTGTTTCAGGATCAGAGGCTATACTTTTTAATTAAAATCATTATTTTTTGGAAACTGTGTATTTGATTATTGATATATGTTAAATTTACTGTTTCTATAAGCAATTTACTTATATTCTCATCTTTTTTTTTATAGATAAGTATAATACTGTCTTTTATTGTCATAGCACTTCACAGTTTTTGATCATTTTTGCCAGAAGTTTCCCAATTTTATTCTTTTCAAAGGTTTTGGTTTCATTGATTTTTCTCCATTTGTTCATTTTCCATTTCATTGATTTCTAATCTTATCTTTGTTCTTTATTTCCTTCCACTTACTTTAGATTTAATTTGCTGTTCTTTCTTCAGTTTCTTAAGATGGAAGCATGGATGATTTATTTTAGAACTTTTCTTTTTCTAGTTATAAGTTTTTAAAGCTGTGAAATTCTCTCTAAGCCCTTCTTTAGTGGTATCCCACACATTTTTTTTCTTGCAGTTTTTGTATGTTGTAATGTTTGATCGAATGTTTGGCATCACACGTAGAACAGTAGAGACTGGAGTAAATAATATTTATGCCTGGAAATGGGCGTACTTCTTCTTCAGATGGTCCTTAGTATGGGGGCTCAACTCATCTATGAGGAACTCAGTTGTGTTTGGGTTTTACTGTTGGTGTTAGTCACCTCGAGTGTACTACAGACTTGACATTCCCCAAGTGGTAGGCAGCTGGTGCTTTTTGCTGAGGTTAGGAGCTGGTATCTTGGAGGTTTTTTCCTCAGTGTTCTTGTCCCGTCCTCAGCTTTCAGCAGGCCCTGCGTGTCTGGAACAGACAGGGTCTTTACTGCCTCCCTGCTCCTGACCTTCCTACAGCAGTCGAAGGCTGCCGGTGGTTGCTGCGCTAGGCTCATAGTGGAATTGCGGAGGTTGTCTTTTTCCGACCCTGTTTTAGTCTCAGGAGGCCCCTGAGTGCCTTGGCCTTGTGTGGGAGGCTTCCTCACAATTCCTGCCCTTCTGCTCAGGGAAGTTAAACTCTGCCTTGTATCTATATTGGTCTTGGACAGGAGTTTCCTGCTTCTCCCCCAGTTGTAGCTGAGCTCTTATTTAGCTTCCTGGGCCCAAGACCATTCCCTGTCCCTTAACCAGAGGTAAGGAGTTTTTCTCCTCTCTTTCCCCTCGTAGGGGTGGATCTTTTCCTGTGTTCTGGAGGTGAGAAGGTTTCTTACCTCTGCCCCAGAGGCAGATGGGTTATGCTTCCTTTCTAACCCCAAAAGCAACGTGTCTTTGCTTTTGCCTTGGGATGAGAGTGTTTGCTGCCCATCTTCAGCTGCTTAAAGCTTTTGCTTCTAGGAGGGAAGGGTCAAGGGAAGCTGTTGGGGCTTTGTGGCTGTTACCCAGCAGCTGGTCATCTCCTGGATACCTGTACCAACGAGGTGCGTTCTCTTCAGTCTCCTGACTTGCCCGAAGTCATTCTCATGAGCACCGGTAAAGGACTGGGAAAGCAGCTTGTGGTTTAGTTCTATATATACTTCTGTGTCCAGGGCCCTCAGCTATTCCAAGTTGATACACCAACTCACAATTGGTCTTTAACAGTTAATTAACGTTTTAGTTGATTTCTCCTTATCTGCCTGTATGGTGACTGCCAAAACAGTGCATCTGCCTTCTCCCGTCAGAAGGCCTTGACCCTCTTCTGGACTTGAAGGCACATGGTTGCTCAAGAAAGTTACAGTTTTGTAGATTATCTGACTTCTTTTCATTGTTAGTATGGAAGTGGTGTAGCTTTCTATATCTGAAGATATATACGGGATATAATATGTTTTGTTATTTTATTTTGTTCAAAGTGTTTTCTAGTTTCTCTTGTGATTTTCTCTTTCTCTCTTGAGTTATTTAGAAGTGTGATGTTTAATTCCTAAACTTGCAGCTATGTTTTTGTTGCTTCTTTGCATGTCTAGTAATTTATGATTGAATGTTGGATATTGTGAATTTTGGGTTCTCTACTGTATTTTGTTATTTTCTTTTAATTTTTTTTCTTTCTGGAAATTACTTAAGTTACTTGAATCATCTTGATCCATTCACAGTTTGTTCTTAAGTGTTTTAGTGTGAGTCTGGTGTAGACTTTCACTATAGGAATAGTTTAGGTCAATATTAAGGTGTGACCTTTTGAGTCTCTTCCAAATGATTCAGGTGTTTGAAGGAGATTCATTCTTTGGGTGGTTAGAACTTGAAGGTTCCCAAACTTTGTGTTTAGCTTGTAAGCCCCGTTTGCCTTTTGTTTGGCTTTAAAGACTTTTACCTTATCCACGTATGGCTTAATTTTCAGCCAAGGGTTCATGGGGACTCCTATTAAGAGTTTTGAAGCTTTTTCTGTGTGCGACTCCCTGCTTTCTGGGTCTCTGAACATTAAATTCCAGTTGCTTCCTCTCCCTCAAACTTTGATCTCTGTCGCCTCAGTAAGTGGTACTGCTGTGCTCTGCTGGTGGCCCTGCATTGCAGTCCTCAAGCTGCTTCCTGCACAAAACCAGGGCTATTGTAAGGCTTATTCATTTGTTACCTTCCTTGGGATCACATCCCTTTCTGCCCATTTTTCTAATTCTCTTATTGTTTACATTGGGGCCTAGTTACTTCATCATGACCTGGAAGTTAACTGTCTATTTTGTAATTTTTCTTCCTATTTCAATCTGTTTTCATTTGATAATCAAAAGCAAGCATTTTAAGATACTGTAGAGTTACACGATGCTTCTGTATAATGCCATTTTGTACGCTTTTCTAAGTGATGCCTGACATTGATAGACCCATTACTGTTATTCCCATTTTACCGATGATGAGACTAAGTTAGTGAAGGAAATTATAGGAATTTGGAATCTGGTCTGTAGTGGACCTTGGCAAATTCTCTTTGCTTTTCAGATAACTGCTTTTTAAAAGATGTTATAGAAGTCAGGATCAAAGTTACTTGCCAGTTTGAGCTATTGTCGATTTTCTTTGTTAAATTTGTCAGAATGGTTATTAGGATTGCTCTGGGATAGAAGATATGGAGAAGTTAGGAAGAAGTGTTAGGTGATAATATATGTTGCAAAATTTAGCTTTTTTGACTGTTCCTCATCCATGCCCATTGAGTTTGGGGGAATTTCTCATGATTTTGTTAGATGCAATTCCCTGTTCCCTTCTCTTTGTAGTCAGAATGTGAACATGTGACTTACTGAAGTGCTAAAATGAAGTGGTGCCCTGAAGGAGTGGCAGTGAAGTCCTGGCTAAAGTGTGCCCACTAAAGGCCATTTTTGTACTTCTTGATTCTTCATTCTCCCAAGATCCCATGTTCATGCTTGGTAAGTTAGAAAGTCAGTGAAAAGGAGGAAGACCCTTGATGAAATGAGTTGACACAGTGGCTGCAAAAATGGGCTCAAGCATAACAACGATTGTGAGGGTGATGCGGGACTAGTCATTGTTTCATTCTTTTGTATGTAGAGACACTGAGGCAAAAATGACTCGAGGACACCTAATAACAACAACAACATCTATTCTCAACTGGCTCTTGGTTTCCTTATTTGTGCAATAGTGATGATCATTTTCTGTGTCTATTTTGCTGGCTTATTTTATAGACATGGAAGATAAGAAGTGTGCATAAATATAGTATTTGAATGTTGCATTGTATTTTCAGATTGATAGAGGGTTTCCTTTTAAATTTTCAGTTAGGTTATCTGGTGTTACAAAGTAATTATATACATTGAGATCACTACTTCATAGTTATGACTGAAGGATACAGCCAGTGTGAGGACTCCTGTTCAGAAGCAATTATTGCTGTTTCTTGTAGGGCAGATACACAAGAACAAAAATGTTGGTGGGTGTGGGCTGGGCTGGCTGCTAGAATTGTGAAAAAGGAGCTACTGAGGTACAAGTTTGATTATAATAGTGGGTTTATTTGCCTTTTGCTTTTGCAAGTCTGTTAATGAAATCCGTCCTTTTTAAAAAGAGTTAATTTATTTTCTATTCCCCAAGATAATATGTAAATTCAAAAAATACAGAAATTCATCATGTAGACAGCGAAAGATCCCTGCCCTCCAGAGGAAAAAAAAAAAAAAAATTTTTTTTTTTTTTTTTAGACCCCTCTAATTTAACCAGTTTTCCCTTTGACAACAGTGTAAGGCATGTTGGATCTAACACTGAAAATGTTCCTTAGTAAAGCAATGGCACTATCTGGAAACAAATCTGTTCTCTTTTGAGCATTTACAATATTATAGCTCTGCTTTTATCTGTGAAACCATTGATGTTTAAAAGCCTCTGTGGCACTTTCCCAGCGGTTGTGTTTCCAATCAGAAAGCGAGCAAAACTATAGTAGGAATATATGTATAAAAAACCACACCCAGTGCCGTCGAGTCAATTCTGACTCATAGCGACCCTACAGGACAGAGTAGAACTGCGCAATAGAGTTTCCAAGGAGTGCCTGGTGGATTCGAACTACTGACCTCTTGGTTAGCAGCTGTAGCAGTTAACCACTACACCACCAGAGTTTCCAAATATATGTGTATGTTCATGTTTATCTATATGTATATTAAAAAAAAAAAAAACCTGTTGCCATCGAAGCGATTCTGACTCATAGTGACCTTATAGGACAGAGTAGAACTGCCTCATAGTGTTTCTACCGAGCGGCTGGTGGATTCAAATTGCTGACCTTTTGGTTAGCAGCCGAGCTCTTAACCGCTGTGCCACCAGGGCTCCATCTATGTGTGTGTGTGTATTTTTTTTAATCTTTGCATTTTATCACAACCAGCAGGGAGGGTGAGAAGTTTTGTGATATAGCAGTAATAAGGAAACAGGTATACCATGAGTGTTTTTGTTTCTTGGTAATGATGGCAGCCAAACGTCCACGTTATAACCAGAATGGTTGAAAGGTAATTTGGACAAGGGGCCTGATATTGCAAGATTTTTTACTGACCCTTTTTCTTGGGTTTCCTTTATCAACGTTCATTTCTAATTTTCATCATGTTGAGAATGTGTAACACATAAAAAAACAAGGGGAAAGGTAGAGAAAATTATATCGAATAAAACAATAATCTATGAAAGTTTTTAGAAAATGTGCTTAAATTTCTTTAAAAGGGCTGCAGATGATAAGACATAATACTCTGCTAATGACTGCTGCTTTGGAGAGCGTTGCCTTCAGAGGCAGCTAAAGAGTAGAGCCTTGCAGTGTGGCACTTACTGTAATAATAACTTTAAAAATTTAATTGGACTTCCGTCCAAACTCATAATTTGTCATGGAAGTTAGCATTTCCCTCATCAGCCTTCTTGGATTCTTCTCCGTTCACATTAACTTTTTCATTTTATATGAGGTGGGCAATGTTATATATCCTCTTCTATTCCTAGGAGGGGAATATGTGTCCTTTGGCACATATGCCAATACGGGTCCCAGTCGTTTGTGTGGAAAATAAAACACAAATTAGCTTTTAATGTGGGATGTAATATTCCAAAAACACTGCGTTACTTTTAACTGTAATGCGAAAGAATTCTTTGTAGAGGAGGTGATTTGGTTGTACTTTCATATTGAGGTCTTTAGTTTTTCAAGCGTTGTCTCTGAGCTTAAATTATTTAAGTATTAATGACAAATTAAAATGGCTGTTAGTTTTTCAGAATATAAACTATTATGATTGTTTTCATATTTGAGGCCATAGAGAAACTGTATAATACATGGTACTGTCATATATTCCTGCCATAGAGTTGTTTTATATATGCCATGTTTAGTGGATAAATAACATTCAAGCAAAAGGCACATCTTGAAAAAAACTACTTAATTAAAAATTAAACGATGAATTAAAACTTAAACTATGCAAAACTAATAAGCTATATTACCAAGACCAACAATTAATACACTACAATATATTCAGGAAAGGTGCTAGCATTTTAACATTTGTTTTCTGTTAGAATGGCAATTTGCAGTGCATGCTATTTTAGAACATTTATTTTCAGGAGCTCAGCATGTCTGAATTAAGGAATAAATCAATGACCTCAGATTTTTAATGGTTATAGAATTTATCATAGATTAAAATCCTGGATAATGTAAATGGCTGCAGAGGGAAGAAAATCCAATTGTGTTTTTGTCAGTGCCAACATCATATCAGCATATTTGATTGCATTTATTCATTATAATGTGCAGGTCAGCAGTGCAGAGATGCCTTCAGCTGACAAGTCCTAAAGCGGTCTGTTATTGGGTTTGATGAGGTTTTTTTTTTTTCCCTTAGTCATGCATAATGCATGTAGGTTCACAATAATGACAATTAGTAAGGTTTTAAACTTCAGAAACTTTCTACAAGTGAATATTAAGTAAACTTAAGAAATTTTTCACTGAAGAAAACATGAGCCATTATAAAAAATTCCATGTTGTGATACAACAAAAGCAAACCTCTATGTGTACATTCCCTTTAAAATAAGCTAGACATGTTAAAATGTAGACTTATAAAGAGCATAGCTGAATTAAAGTTACTGATCTCTTACATTGTTATCTATATTATTGTTTGGATATGCTGTTGATATTTTTAGTGCTTTTATTCATGGTGTTTGCATGTTTTCAACAGAGTAGTTGCTAATGTGTGAAAGGAGCCATTCATACATTTAGGTAAGTAGATGGAGCTAGGTCCATTTGTCCTTCCATTTATCCATCCATCCATCTGTCCGTCCATCCATCCAGTAAACATGTATTGTACGTCTGGTGCTGAGTTGGGCACTTAGCTGGGCTCTAAGAATAAAAAGCGATAAGGCTTCTTGAATCTTCGCCCTCAGGAATGTAAGGTCATTGGTCGAGAGACAAAAACTGATCATTGTAAAACCTTATAGTGAGGTTGTTACCCAAAACACACCCAAGGATCCATGAGCTCACAGAAGATGGTGCCTCATGGCTGGTGGTAGAGGTGCGTAAGATGAGAAGGAATATAGTACCCACGCTTTTCACGCTTTTAATTTGTTCTCCCAGTATCTGCTCCCCCAACAATGAAACAAACAGTAAATGCAATCATTTAGAGAAATTTTCCATCACCATGATATAGAGAGGTTGTTGGTAGCATTCTGGATTTGTTGTTTCGTGTTGCATCCTTTTTCAAAACAGGTTTTCTGGAACTGAGAAGTGAAGAGGATCTAGCATCCCTTTTTTTGTCCTTTCACTCCTTCCATCCATTTCTTCCCTTTACCTCCCTCCAATCCAGGGTTTCTCTGAATCATTTTTTAAATGATTTTTAATGTCCTTGCACTGGCCACACTTAAAATACGTTTGGACCCAGATTCACGTGGGTCTGAACAAATGTTCTCTTCTGTATTGATTGCATCACAAAGATCAGATCTAATGTATGGGCACACTTCAATACGAAACGATCAAATCAGCAAAGAAGCCTTCAAACCATGCTGGGGGTCACGTGGGCCTGAGTTGCACAGGTTTTGTTTTTACTTTTGTTAGTATGAGAGCTTTTTGGTCAATGTAGAAAACTGATTTAATGTGTTAATTGAAAAAAAAAAACAATGGGGGGTGTACTGATGTTCTTTAACTGAAGAATGAGTGTACAACGAGAGCTCTGAGCAGTCTTTTGGGAGGAGATAGGTGAGGGATTTTTGGGGAGCCTTGAAGCTTTAAAAAGACTCCTGGTCTCCACATGGAGGTAAGCAGTTTCCTTTGTTGGTAATGGAGTAGGCCTATTAGGGATGAGGTGAGCTCCTCTAATAAATGTTTAATAAAGGAATAATCATTGCTCTGCTTACTGGTTTTGCTCTCTAATTTGCTAGATTTGGATAACTCTAACTTGGCATTTTACAATTGTTTTGTGAGTTTGTGTTTAATAGTTTTTCTGTTTTATGTGAGACTTTTAAAGTTAAAATATTGAACCTGTTGCCATGGAGTCGATGCTGCTTCATAGCCAACCCTATAGGACAGAGTAGAACTGCCTTATAGCATTTCCAAGGGGCGGCTGGTGGATTCCAACTGCCGATCTTTTGGTTAGCAGCCAAGTTCTTAACCACTACGCCACCAGGGCTCCAGAATTTTAAAAGGTATATTATATCATATTTTAAATAACAGATCCAGTAAAGTGACACTAATTTTTAAATATTTGGTAACACTTGTTTCATCGAAAGACTAGAAATAATTTGTGATAGTTCGTGCTCTTGAGCCAGCATTATATACACACACGCCTCTTAATAAATTAAAGTTGCCCCTTAAGAGTGAATTTGTGTTATTTAAAATATCATCACCTCTGACATTTACTGCAGTGTTAGTGCTATGTTCCTGTAGCAAAAATGTTACCACATTTAAATAAAAGGTGTGTCATATACAGCAAACTTTTAAATTCACGTGTATTTTACAACAGAATTCTTTTTCTAAGGATACGAGGATAGTAAAATATTTTTGTTGAAGTATTTTGTTCTAGTTTGTGATGTTTGTTAAATTTAATATTCTACTGTTTCCTAAAACCCCAGATAATCTAATAAGGTGGTTCTGTGCAAAGTAATTTTTTTGAATAAACCATATTAGTACATCTAAGTTTAAAACCTTTTCCTTTGGCTTTCTTGGGAGAAATGTTCTGGATAAAACCACCTAATTAGTTTACAATGAGCACATTTCTCCTGTGCCCCATCTTTGCCGTTTTCTTTAGGTCAAGGTTGTCTACATCCCTTTCTAAGATGGCAGAAAACTGCTGAGCCCATGCTTTTGGTCAGGGGTCTCAGAAGTGTGATGTCACTATGTGGTGATATCAGCACTTTTTATTTTCTTCCAGTAAGGGCAAATTGAGATAATTTTATTATTTTCTCTAGTCTTTTACCCAGTTCTCTGTCCTCTAAACCCTACCTGACCCCCCGCCCCCAGATCTGACCAGTATTCTCTTAAAGGTTGTTCATTTCAACCTTTCCTGTATTTATCACTATGGTGAGCTGTTCCTGTGATGACAGAGGAGACTTTTAGTTTACCATGGTACAGGCAGACATTTTAGGAGAGGAGATATATAATTGGGACCAAATGTAACTGTTAGATTACCTAGGGATTTAGCCTTAGTTATCTTAAAGCTGAAATTACTGTCTAGCTTCTTTTTTGCTTCTGAACCAATTCTTTTTTTGTATTAAGATTCATCTATCAAAGATTTCTTGGTATTATAATTGTGCCAGGCATTTAGTAGACAATTATCACATGGGTTATGTGGTACCAAAATCAGCTGCCTCTTGCTTGAATCAGATTTGTGGGTTAGCTCATCAAAAAGGAACAACTGTTACTGTAAACAGTGAGATAACTTTCATTGCAAGGATCAATCATTCCACAGTATTTATTTTTCCTGCACTTACATTCTCCTGCTCCCAGTGAGCATAGCCCAGGATTTGAATTCTACTCTGATTTCTTACATGTGTGTATAACATGTACAGAAAAGTGCTGAGGCCATAAGTGCAGATAGAGCTTGATGAATTTTCGTCACATGAACCCGTCCATGTAACCAGCACCCACGCTGAGGCACAAGGCAATTCCAGAAAAATTCTCCTTCTTCTCCTGAGCCGTCACTGAGGCCCTCTCCGCCCTCACCCCAGCCATGGGAAGGCAAGCAGTAAGGGTATGTTTTCACCCATCAGTTTTGACATTGGCCCCGTCACTTCCACATGATGGGGTCTGATCAGCATCCAGTCTTAGACCTCACCTAGATTTTTGTCTCAGGGTTTTGTTTTTTAATTTTTCTTTTATTATGGCTTGTTGATTTTTGGCCTTTGACCTGACAATAATCTAAGTTTCTCCTCATCTCCCCCCCACCAAAATACATAATTTTTGCATTGCATTGTGGAGAGATAAGGCTGTTTTATAGATTTTAGGAAATAGATTTTACAAGCCCCTATAAATAAATAAAATATCTGTATCAGCTTTATTTGTAAATCCTGAAATTCAATCTTAGAGTTTGTGGTTTAATTTGCTTATGTTTTAGCTTGGTGTGCACACAGTCCTCTGTGGGGTGCCATTTCAGCTACCATTATTATAGTGAAAGTATCTATAAAAGAGACATGCCTGGGAGTATTCTATTTTTGAATGCTCTTCTAATGAGGTATTAGATCAGAGGTAGCATTGCATTTTGGAGGGGCTGCTGATTAAATGCACTTTGCATATTATCACATTAGTTTTTCCACTGGCATCAACTTTTTGGTGTAATATTAGTTCAGGGTCTAGGAGGAATCTTAGTTCTGTGTTTAGATATGAAAGGAAAAAGATGCTTATGTTTGGTTTCTGCCTGTGTCAGTTTTCTGATCAAATACATCCCGGATATTTATGGTGGAAGTTATTCCAAAATATACTTTGGTAGACAAGGGTCTAATTTTTTTCTACAGCAGTCCAAGAATATTCAGATGTATAAAGTGAGATAAACGTGTGTTAATGTCAGCATTTTCAACTGATAAACATGTTTGCAGTATTATCAGTATTTTTCTGATTATAGATATTGAATTATTAGAAAGTAGTGACTATTCTGCTTAAAGTGAGTAAAGACTAAAGAAAAATAGATTTTTTTTGAATACCTGGAATGAATAAACTTAAAAGTAGAGTTTAAATGAGAAATATTTACTTTTGATATTTATTGGGAATGCACATAAATGAAATGACTCTTACATATTGCTTTAAATGTTTAATCAATCAGAGTAGCAGAATAACATGTACAGACATTTTAAATTCATATATTATTGTTGTTGTTCGGTGCTGTTGAGTTGATTTCAACTCTTAACAACTCCATGTGACAGAGCAGAACTGCCCCGTAGGGCTTTCTAGGCTATAATCTTTTGGGGAGCAGATCACCAGATCTTTCTCCGACAGAGCAGCAGGTTGGGTTTGAACTGCCAACCTTTTGGTTAGCAGCTGAGTACGTGACTGTTGTGCCACCAGGGTTCCTTTATTTATGTATTAAAAAAAGCGTTGCTGTCAGGTCGATGTTGACTCCTAGCGACTCTGTAGGATGGAGTAGAACTGCCCATACAGTTTCCAAAGAATGCCTGGTAGATTCCAACTGCCGACATTTTTGGTTAGCAGCCGTAGTTCTTAACCACTGTGCCACTAGGGTTTCCTATTTATATATACCCAACCCTGTAAGTATGTGGGAATTCGACTTGACAGCAGCGGGTTTGGCTTGGTTATACATTTATATATATGGAGTCCTTGGGTGGTACAAAGGGTTAATGCCTTGGCCGCTAACCAAAAGGTCGAAGGTTCAGTTCAACCCAGAGGTGCCTCAGAAAAAAGGCCTAACTTTCTACTTCTGAAAAATCAGCCATTGAAAACCCTGTGGAGCACAGCTCTATTCTGACACATGTGGAGTTGCTATGAGTTGGAATCGCCTTGATGGCAACTGATTTTTTATTTATATACACACACCCACACACATGCAAACAAACATACATACATAAATTTGTTTGAGGAATTTGACCGTATGCAGTTGTGGGAGCTGCTTAAGCAGTCTTGGTAAGGCTCTTTTCTTTGCATCTGATGGTGGAGCTTGAAGTCCGAAGGGTAGGCTGTCAGGAGGAGAAGATGAGTGTCACGTAGAGTGGAGAGCAAGGATAAGCTGGAACCGTAAACTGCAAGCTGCAGACTGTGAGGTTGGCCTTAATGGTGTGAGTCTCCTGCAAAAGTGGGCCTCTTTGTCTAGGAGCTGAATCCACACATGCCTGGGCTAGAAATGGATGAAATCTCCTGATGAAGATGCAGGACCTGCAGGCCCAGCCCTGTCTCACTGCAGTGAGGCCACCCAGCTGTGAGGGCCGTGCCCATGAGCTACAAATACTGCTGCTGCTTCCCTCCACCCTCCATCTATCCACAGGCATTTCCCTGTGGCCACCCTCAGCAGGAATATAAGGAGAGGGAACTCAGTAATGTAGCCCTGCCCACTAATTACGAGGCCACCACAAGGGTTTAGATATCTCGTATAGGCTACAGGCATTGATTGTTACTGAATATGGTAATGCTTTTCATAATAAACAAAAATACCCACAAATTATGGTGCCATGACCTCTCTGCTGCTATTCCCAAGCTACCCCTCACATACTTTTCTATGGATTAATTAATCAGTTAATATTCTTAGGTGTGATAAGATAAGATAGAAGGTAGATTTAGGTGCAAAATGTCAGTTTGCCCAGTTTCCTTTAGATCTTTTAAATGACCTTAAAAAAGAGAGAGAGAAAAATTGGACCTGTGTAGGGAGCACTTTGATGTCACTTTCCACCCAAACAAAATGTGCAGTAGAACAGGATATAATTCAATAGAGTTATGTTTCTGAAAATGAAATGGAAAAGAAGGTGCTCTCTTTTCATAGTGCTGAGTGTGGCTGTAACAGTCAAGGCTGCAGTGTGACACTCCCTGGGTTCAGTGGGTCTAGGGGCCATTAAAAGAGCAGCTAGCTATAATTTTTTCTTTTAAACTGCCCACCTCAAAAAGCTTGTAGATCTATAATTTCATAAATGATGAAACGTTTATTCTATTTAAAAATACATTATCCTGAGTTCTATACTGGGAACCCTGGTGGTGTAGTGGTTAAAAGCCATGGCTGCTAACCAAAAGGTCAGCAGTTCGAATCCACCAGGCGCTCCTTGGAAACCCTGTGGGGCAGTTCTACTAGGCCCTATAGGGTCGCTGTGAGTCAGAATCGACTGACAGCAATGGGTTAATGGGTAAGTTTTAAACTACTAGAACTGCATTGGCATGACCGTTGTTTTACATAAATGAATTATGTTGCTTAAATTACGTTGGTGTGCACTTTGCAGTAACAGCTTCAGTGAGCCATTTTGATGCACTAGGCCCTGTGCTCAGAGTCTTGGATTTATTGGAGGAAAAGGGACAGTGTTGGGTTGTTGAGTTGCAGATTCACCCATACTGTAATTTATTTTGCCTTTGATCCTAGTAGCAAACTAGGAGTATGTCTCTTTGATCGTGGCTTTTATGCTTTCATGTGAAGATTCTCTTTCTTATCATCCCATATTGACACCAGTACTATGATTAGAAGACTGACCGTTTTCTAGGTAGTTTTTAATGACATCTAAGTAAGACACGTATTCTGATTAGATTGTACCACATTGAGTTAGTTTCTCAGTAAGCTTATGGAGGATTCATAAGTACAGATATGTTTATGGTGTTTTGACTTGAAAGCTCACCTTGTCAATAGGTACCTTGACTTTAAGCTCAGGGACTACAGTGAATAGCTCTTGCCTCATGTTGGCTCAATCAATGGGAAGTGGGAGAGTGGAGACTGTGTTGAGAGAGCTTCTGAGGCTGCCTGGGATGTCTCGGGGACAGAAGACTGACAAATCAGTGGTAGCACACAGACCACTACCTGCCATCCCTGATTTAGCTGAATAACATGCCCTTTGGAAATGCAACCAAAAATGCTGAGTGGTCCAGATGCTATTTATTCTATAATAGCCCCTTAAATTTATTATATGCCTTAAAATACTTCTTTAGACGGGCACATAATTACCCTAATTAAAATCTCTTATATGTGTATTCTTCCTATATAGCCCTATAGTAAATATATATCGGTAATATTTTATTTTTGAATAGAAGGTTTTTGGCTTTTTTCAGTATATAGTTTGCCCTATTTTGAAAGTTTTTTTTTTTTTTTTTAATGACAAACATATCTTTTCGTGTAGTAAAACTCAGAATTCATTTACGTTGGTAAAATTCTCTTTTTTTCTCCTTTATTAGTGTTTAAATAAGATAGGGATATATTTAAAAATTAATAGCTTGTGTCTTATAAATAGAAAGAAAACAAATACTGGACATTTTTGACAATATGAAAATTAAAAAAAATGGGTTAAATAAGGTCTTGATGTAAGATGTGAACTTTCTTGTGCAGGTGAGAGCACACTATGCATACAAGACACAAAAATATGCTACTATTTATAGATCAAAGAGCTTGTCCATGCTGTGGCTCTTGTACTCTATTTACACCGAATTGTCTGTGAGCAGTGTCCTTGTCAGCTGCTGGAGAGAATTTTCTTGCTTCCCTTTCTCAACCAGTGATTGCAGTGAAGGTAGACCCAAGTATCTCATTCTCTTTGTCTCCCCCTCCTCCCAGGGTATGCACTGGGCAAAGAAAATCATGGACACATCAATCAGTGCAATGTGGTTAATCAGTCTCCTGGATGCTTTCAGTTAATGGTGTTAGATGGTAATATGTTTAGAAATGAATGGTCTAAAAATGAAAATTCTGTCACCAAGAATTTTTTAATATCGAATTGTTAAAGAATTTTTGTGTTTATAGGATTCATTTTTTGTCTTTGCAAGAGCCCGAAAATCTTCATCACTTGCCTCCTCGTTCAGTGTCTTTTCTATTACACTGTACTCCTCTGTTGTCTTCCTCAAAGCCTTTTGTTTTAGAAAAAACATGTCAGTTGCCTTTATTATTTTTCCCAGAGAAGGTGTTGTGTTCATTGTTGAGTAAATATCTGTAGCATACTCTCAGTATTAAGTGTTAGTGACAATGACCGCCTCCACTCTTGGTAGGTGAGATGGTCCATATGTTTCCTAGATGTGGTCAACCCTGAGATCTGTATAAACCTTGTATCCTGTTGCTGTCAAGTTGATTCCCATTTATAGTGACCCTATGGGACAGAGTAGTACTGCCCATAGGGCTTCCAAGAGCAGATGGTGGATTTGAACTGACAACCTTTTGGTTAGCAGCTGTAGATCTTAACCACTGTGACACCAGGGCTCCGAATTCTGTATACTATCCACTAATTGAATGTTCATTCATTTGTTCCTTTCTGCATCCAGCTCTGAACCAAACTGGCCCACTGCCCACTCTGATAGAGCCCACCTTCAAGTTTACGAGAGTCAGAAATAAGCCATAACTACTAGAAGAGAGCTTGTCAGGAAGTGGCTGTGTTTTGGAGGAAAATAAGGGAAGGGGTGGACAGTGGTTAGGGTGAGAGGGGTGCTGTTTTAGGTAGGGTGGTTGTTGAATCTTACTCCTACTGCTCATGCCTACAAGGATTACAAGGGCATGTAGGGCCTCCTCTGTATAAGCCCCCTGGATCACCCCACTGCCCTGTCTCTGCACTTAGGGTAGCAGGCTCTTCAGGCCCACCGTGCTGCTTTCCCGTTGTTTGCCTGGCTAACTTTTGCTCATTCTTCCACTTAAATGTTACTGCCCCAGAGAAGTCTTCCCTGAGTTCCAGTCTATGTCGGATTCATCCTGTTATTCTGTTTTAGAGCATCCTTTTTCCTCCTTCATTGCACCTTATCCCAATTTATAATTTTATGCTTAGTTTTATGTTTGTTTAATGCCTTTCTCCCCAACCAGCCTGTTAATTCATGAGGACAAAGACAGTAGTGGCTTTATTTATTTAATCTACTCTTAACATACTTCAGAGTGAGTTACTAGTGAATCGTCTAATAGGTGAATTAACTTCTCAGTTTCACTTGTAAATATTTTAAGAAGTCAGGTGGTCATTGCTGCTTTCTTAAGATTTCCTTGCCCTTTCAAAACTGCTAGGTGCCCTGTTTTGTACTGGTCTTATAAATTTATACAATTACCACTCTCATTACTCAGTATCTGTTAGCTTTACTTTTTCCTCATAAAATATGTGCTTTTTAGAGGTTGAAGCCGTGTCCAAATAAACCATTTGTATCTCCTGCACCTAGGACAGTGCCGTACATAGTAGATGGTTAGTAAGTACTTATTTGAATGATTGAATGTGCGCCTAACTATTTTAGTGATTAATAGCAAGCTAAATGAATGTTCAGAAACAGTGTAAAAATTACATCTATTGGAAAAACCTCTTCTGGAAAAAAAAGCCTTTAAGAGTGCATTGCTATATTAATTTTTACTGGAAAAAATCTGTTTTAACTTTGAACTGTGTCTTATTTGGTAGATTACCATACTGTTTTGCATAATGTTAGCTAAAAATAGCAGTAGGTTTACATTGTGCTGAAAAAGATAATAGAAAAAAAAAATCCCAATCCCAAAGTGGGTGAAATACTATATATATAAATATATATGTAAAATTATTATGATTATGTTCAAAGATGGAGATGTTATTTTTGGTAGTTTATCATGAAAAAATCTAAACTTATTTGATAACCATTGATTAGGAAAAGGAAACACAATGGCGTTTGGAGACTTAAATCCTATTGTTTTATTCTACCATACAGATGTATGTAGGTGTTCCATCATGTCCCATACAGGCATATGTAGGTTTATATCGTCTCATTTCCTAGTAATCTTGTAAACTATTGTACATTATGGTCCACAGTCTTTCTTCAATGTTTCCTTGTATCTCTCTTATGAAGCATATTTGTAAGTTAATCCTGACTTTTGCTTGTGATAACTATTGTGTTTTTGACCAAAGTGAAGTGTGTTGCTTCAGGTGTATTCCTAGGAGTAGGCAGGAATCAAAGAATCACAGCCAATCAACGTTCTGCCTGTTGACCTTTTTCTTCTGGGCCTCTGTGATGAGTTTTGAAAGGGAGCGCGGGTTACAGCCCTGGCTGGGGGAAGCTGCCTGGTGTGATGGCAGGTTCACATCAAGCCCAGGAGTGTCGTCTTGTGCCTTTTTCGTGTGTTCTGCCAGCCTGCTGTATGGCTGCCACAACAGTCCCCCCGCGCGTGGCGTGATTGGTGAGGATTTACATGGGTGCTAATTAGAGTGGAATAAATGATTGGCTGCTTGCTGCATTGCCATAAAGGGTGCCCAGATGTACGCACTCCATGAACATAATGTGCCCGGGCACAGCGCATCAAAGTTTGTCAGCTGCATTACCTCCGCTGGCTTAGGGCCTGTCGGAGGGAATTTGCTGATAATTGTCCCCTATGATTTAGTGTCTTAGTTGGTGAAAGTGAAAGACCTCAAAATAACGTCTTGGCAAGAGAATTTTTGATCCTTTAGGAAAATAACAAAATATGCCTAAATTTAACAGGGAATAATGAATAGATGACTTTAAACTATGTATATTCAAATGATATCTTATATTTTGATATAGTTTCAAGTAAACAAAGTATCTAGTAAATTGGCATAATTGAATGAATTGAATTTTTAAAAAATTGCATAAACATCAGTCTTTTAGGCTAAATCAGGCCATGTTAAAACCACCCATGCATGTGTCTAACGAAAGATGTAGCGTGGAGTTACTTTATTTAAATTTGAAAACGATTTTTCTAGAACTGAAACTTTGCTACGTGTAAAACGACAATATATATTTTAAAACCCATAATCTGTCTTTTTTGTAAATGTACCGTTAAGAGCAAAATTCCCTGTATGTTGTATTTATGCACAAAATCTGTAATATCTGATTACTCTGACAAGTAATTTTGTAGTTACATGTTCATAATATTGATAATATATTAACGTTCAATGATTAAATGGTTAAGCTGCCACATTAAGTTATGAGCAGGAACGTTTATCCAGCACAGCTAAGCAGGCACAAAGCCTGTCCATTTACAGACGGCATTGTTCAATCTCCAAGCGACTCTAAGATGTTAGCCTGCTAGCATTGGTTCTCAGCTTTGATGCTGTGTGTACTGGGATGACCCAGTACAGTGCAGTGATAAGGTTAAGTTAATTACTGGGTCTGTGTTACACAGCTTCCACATGATCACTGCTGAGGAAGGGTTTGATGCCTTTTGCTTTAATTAAGCAAAAGGGAATGAACAGATATAATTGGTTTTTGAAATAATCCTGTCACTATCAACAAGCATCATGCTTGGGTTTCTCTAACTTTGTTGTATGTGCACTTCTAGGAGCAAAACTCTGTGGGGAGAAAGAAGTCGCTCTTTCATATTCTATGCTGAAATTCGACCGCTTAACATTAATTTGGACTTACAAACAATTTAAACAATAGATTTTAAAAGAATTTGACCTAAAAATAGTCTGTTGGTAACTTTTGTTCAAAGAGATGATAATTAGTTTGTGTGTTCATGTAAATGTACTAAAGACATAACTTTAAATGAGTTTTTGTGCTTTTGCATTTGTGGGTGTATTTTTAGCCCAGTTTTCAATTAGGACAGATACATTTTAACTTTAAAAGTTTGGCATGATCTTTTAGTGTTCATGGTTTTTGCACATTATCCCGATTTTATTTCATTGTTTTGACCGATCCTGCAGAGTTTACACAAATTAATAGGAAAGTGAGAGTGGAGAAAAGCTGTAAACTCTTCCAGTGTAGCATGAGGCTTCTGTTTTTCATTTTTTCTCATGTAGGAATATTGATTTTCACTTTAGTATTTTCAGTTTAAAGTTCTAATTGATACTTCCGTTACTGTGTGAGTAGAAATGTGTAATTATACATCTTCTGCATGTGTGTTTTCTAATGAACTTATCAGAACTATGTGACAAGTATAGTTTGGGAAAGTGGTATAATGCCTTTACTGAATGTAAGTTTTTTCCCTCTGTCCTCTGTAGGGACTCAGCCATTTTTCCATAGACATGAAAGCATTATGAGTGTTGTCCTTACGGGCTTATGCAGCTGTGCACTGAGTGTTTGGTTGTCAGTGTCACCTATCTTTTCTGCATTTTATTGAAAAATTGGAGTAATATTTCTATAGACATACCTCAGAGATGCTCATTCCAATGAACTAGTAAAAACGCTTTGTAAGCAATAAAGAGCTTTAAGTTTTACTAATTTATTTTTATTATGTAATACACGTTCACTGATGTTCACCAGCTCATGAGTTGATCAAAAGGAGTCAGTCGTGGTCCTTGACTTTTGCCCTCTCTGTCCTAAGTAATGTACTGCACCTGGACACAGATTGGAAACACAGTCTTAGAACAAGGGCTGGGTTGCGGGGGGGTGGTCAGACTTGACCTGGCTGACAAGGAGGAACATTTACACATACAATAACCAAGATAAAACCTTCATTTCAGCAGATGACTGAAACAGACTTCTAAATTACTACACTGTCACTGATGAAAAAACAATCTTCCCTATCCTTTACAGCAGGAGTCGACCACCTTTTCCTGTAAAGGCCCAAATAGCAAATATTTTAGGTTTTGCAGGCTGAAGCGAGAAAAAACAAATTTCCCGAATTTCGTTTCATTGAAAAAATTCAAAATATTAAAGTAATTGAGTATAATTCTTTCTTAGTACAGGTGTATTACTGAGAATGGAATTCTTTCTTTTGGGATAACAGTTTGCTCCATGGAGGTTCAGTGTTAGTGTTAACTATTATCAAATTGATTGTAAATTTTCATGTGTTAAAAACATTTCTTATTAGCTCAAAAAAAAAAAAAAACCCTCAAAAACCAAATCCGTTGCCATCCAGTCGATTCTGACTCACAGCGACCCTGTAGGACAGAGTAGAACTGCCCTACAGGGTTTCCAAGGAGTGGCTGGCGGATTCAAAATGCAAACCTTTTGGTTAGCAGCCGAGCTCTTAACCACTGTGCCACCAAGGCTCCTGTTAGCTTGCAGGCTATCCAGTAAGAAGCCGTCGCCAGGATTTGGCTTGTGAGCTGTAGTTTGCCAGCCTCTGACTTAAAGTTGAGTATGAATGAGTATATATGAAGGTTATGGAAGAAGAGATTACTGAAAGATGACTTTTAAACTTTTTTCTGCCTCTAAGACTCCGTATTTCTAGGAAATAGTCTTATCCAGTAGTATACAAAGTTGTAAGACTTTGGAACCACTTTGGTAGTTATCATAAAAGTTGAAAGCCACGAGACCCATATATTTATTATGGAGTCCTGTAAGATATTGTATTTTAATAAATGCATTGTCTTGAAGAGGTGCTATTTTATATAAAGGAAGTCTATGCTGTTTAAAATGGAGCCCTAGTGTCACAGTGGTTAAGAGCTACGGAGTGTTATGGCTGCTCACCAAAAGGTCAGCAGTTCAGATCCATGAGCTGCTCCTTGGAAAACCTGTGGAGCAGTTCTCCTCTGTCCTATAGGGTTGCTATGAGTTGGAATCGACTCGACAGCAACGAATTTATGCTATATAAAAGAACTTTGTGCTATAGAGAATTTGTATAATTTCTATACTCAGAAAAGCCATTCTTGGAAGGCCTTTCTAAAGCAGTAGTTCTTAAATCTATCAGTTTGAAAGTGAAAGTCAAAACACAGCCACATGTTATTCACTCATCTGGTCAAGCAGAAATGAAAGTCTTAGTTAACTGATAATGAAATGAGAAATAACATAGATGATTTTTTAGCACAGTTGTTAAGGGCAGAGGCTCTTGACTGAGAGTGCCTGGGTATGAAACCTGACTTTGACCTTCAGCAAGTTACTTAACCTCTACTAGCCACAAGTGTAAGTAGAAACTTTTTTTGGTTGGTTCCTTTTCTTGAATTTTCTTAGCACAACTGAGATAATCTAGGACTTTCAAAGGGAAATTCTAATGAAAAAAAAAAAAAAACTTTCAGGCACTATTTTTGGTGCCTGAAAAGAGTCTGATTCACAAAGTATAGATTTGTGATCCTCTCTGGGAACCTGGCCACATTGTCCCATTCCACATGCTCACTGAGATAGGTGTGTTCCAGTGCCATAGTTCCTAATAACTTCACATGTACTTATACTCTTCTTTATCTCCTGGCTTCTGCTTCATGTCGAGTGTTAAGCCTGTGTTGGCTTTTTCTTGTAACAGAGTTTTCTTTTCTTCATATACCGTCAGACCCGATCATATCATCAGATCTTATTAGAACATGCTGAACGGGCATTGGAGCAGCCATTTGATTAACAGCCACGGGTAGACCATAGATAAAAATCCTGGCCAAACCACTTTCCACCTTAAGTGCAGTGACTTAAGTGTTTTGAGGCTCTACTTCTTCTTCTGTGTCAGCGGTTGGCAAAGATCCGTGGGCCATGTCTGGCTTGCCGCCATTTTGTAAATAAAGTTTTATTAAATACACACAGCCATGCTCGTGTGTTTAATCTGTTGTCTAAGGCTGCTTTCATGCTGCAGTGGCAGGTTTGAGTAGCTGAGACAGAGACTAAATGGCTGGCAAAGCCTAAAACATTTTCTGTCCTTTACAGAAAAAGTTTGCCAATCCCTGTAAAATAATAAGCAATGTACTCTGTTGTGAAGATTAAATGAAATAATGTATGTAAAGTGCCTGTATGTGCAACTGTAAAGTAAATGATTTTCCTTATTGATACATTATTCTCTTCCATGTTGTTGTTAGGTGTTGTTGAGTCGGTTCTGACTTACAAGCGACTCTATGTACAACAGAACAAAATACTGCCTGGTTCTGCACCATCCTCACAGTCTTTGCAGTGTTTGAGCCCATTGTTGCAGCCACTGTGTCAGTCCATCTCATTGAAGGTCTTCTGCTTTTTTGCTGACTCTATACTTTACCAGGAGCCCTGGTGGTTCAGTGGTTAAGAGCTCAGCTGCTAAACAAAAGGTCGGCCGTTTGAATCCACCAGCCACTCCTTGGAAATCTATGGGGCAGTTCTGCTCTGTCCTATAGGGTCTCTATGTGTTGTAATTGAATTGATAGCAATGGGTTTTTTTTTTTTTTTTTTTGGTATACTTTACCAAGAACGATGTCCTTCTCCAGTGACTGGTTCATTCTAATAATGTGTCCAAAGTATATGAGTTCTACAGCAAGAACCATACATATTAAATTACACACACAAATTAATTGAAGTTCCTTCTGTCACAGGCTTTTGATAACTTTGTTGAGGGAATTGCTATTTAAGTGCTTAAAATGTAATGAAAGCTTAACATCAATGTTGATGGTTGAAATTAGGGTTAATCATACTCTCTTCTAAAAAATGACTTGACTAATTCCATGTTAAAAAGATATAAACAAATGGCAAGGAAGGCGGAATATCAGAGACATTGTGTGGCTATTGCAGATACACGATTAAGAGAAGATTCTAGCACAACAAATATTTATTGAGCATCTGCTGTGCCAGGTGCCATTCTAAGGGCTGGGGGTACTATGGTAAGATAGACTGGGTACCTCGTCTCCTGGTGTTGGTGGTCTAGTGGTGAGGTAAACAAGCAAACACGCTGTTTTAGGGCCTTGAATGTACTGTGCTAAGAAAGGTAAATTGGTACCACATCTCCTGGCATTGGTAGTGTAGTGATGAAGTAAACAAGCAAGTGTACTGTTTCGGGGTGCCTTCCCTGGGAGCTGACTCAGAGATGGTGTGTGCAGGAAGTATTGGGGAGTGCCCAGGACCAATACCTATAGGCAATACAGGGGGTGGGGTTGGGTAGAGGGAAGGTCGAACTGTGAGGCTGGTGGGGCAAAGGTACTGCTGTTCCTGCATTGGCTTATTGGCTTATGGAATGGATATCTGGAGTGCATCATAGCCTCACTGTATAGACAGAGAAGGCAATTTCTTGTTGTGCTGTGAAGAGTGGGGACTTCTGGGAGGGCTCACTTAGGTGGTCAGGTAGGGGCTCATTGAAGGAGAAAGTCCTTTTGAGATGCCCTGAATGACATGGAGGACTCATCTGTGGGAAGATGTGGTGGCAGAGAAGTCCAGGGAGAGAACAGTCTGTGTGGATGCACTTGAATAAAAACAAGTGCGCACATGATCTTTGAAGACCAGAAGGGAGAAGCCAGTGTGAGGGCCTCCACAGCCCGGCCCCTTTTTCTTCCCACCTTTGGCTCTCCCCAGGCTCCATGCATACCCATGGGTCCATGTCTGTGCATGAAGGGGCCGCACCCAGAAAAGAAGCCCACGGTCAGAGCAGGCCCTCTCAGTGCAGCCAGGTCAGGGTCCCGGAGTGCTGAGGTCTGACGGGGAGAGGGACAGGAGTTAGAGTGTGGAGGGACTTCGAGGCCATCCTAAGGGTTTTGGAGACTGACTGCTCTGAGGCTCAACCTCAGCTCTCTGGGCTTCATGTTTCTCACCCTAAGCAGTCAGTATTTACATACGGGTTCCCTAGCAGCCCTGTAAATCTTACATTGTGCATCTCGTGTTTTACTCAACAGCATCAGGAAAAGAGCATGTGAGGGATTTGGGATAAAACATCTCCAGCATTCCCAAAATTCTGTGACTTTTTATTGAATTAAATCTTGAATATGTGGTGAATTAGCACCTTCATAAATCCCTTTATTTAAATTAGGAAATAACATGGGGACAATTTTATACATTAAAAAAAATGCTATTACATATTTATTATTATTAGATTTACCTAAAGCATTTAAAAATCTTAAGTTACTTTTATATGTTGCAGTGAAATGTACATTCTATTAATATTATGTGGCTGAAACATAGTAATAGTTAGTGCTGTTGAGTTGGTTCTGACTCATAAGGACCCCATGCACAACAGAAGGAGACATTGCCCAGTCCTGTGCCATCCTCACCATTGTTGCTATGTTTGAGCCCATTGTTGCAGCCAGTGTGTGAGTCCATCTCATTGAGGGTCTTCCTCTTTTTCGATGACCTGCTACCTTACCAAGGGTGATGTCCTTCTCCTGATGACATGTCCTTCCTGATAACATGTCCAAAGTAAACGAGATGAAGTCTCCCATCCTTGTTTCCATGGAGCATTCTGGCTATACTTCCAAGACAAACTGTTCGTTCTTCTGGCAGTCCACGGTATAATCAATATTATTCACCAGCACTATAATTCAAATACCTCAGTGTATTGAAACATAGCTTCAGTTAAACTTTAAGCCATTATGTAATAGAGTAATTATTATTACATTAAATAGTTACCTCTTAGATCTCATCCTTCAGTGAGAAAATTTTACTTAGATATTTGGAAAACTTGGCTGAGGTTGTTTTGTCCTTGTATTTTAACACTCATCAAGAAATAATCTTCTCGCCACTGCCCTCATATGTCTTTCAATGCGTAAAACAAAACATCAAAACAAAACATAATAGCCCCTAAATCTCGTAGTAAGTGTACAGTGATACTGTACTACAGGGAATAGCATATGCCTTAACAGTATATGATTTCCTACTGTTCGATGACATGGGGGGATGCCATAGTGATGGTCATGGTAAATAGTTTAAATTTGGAACAGTTGACGCCCTGCGGATAAATTATTGTGTAATAACTATTTCTTTCTAAATGACAGTTAATGGACTTTTCTTTGGATACTATGGCTGAGTTAAAAGTGATGATCAGAAGACTAAGGTTAGTATGAGATGTTTCCTAGAAGACTTGGAATAATTTGGTGTTGGGCATTAACGTTCAGACATCGTAGTCAGGCCTTACCACATTACACTGTGTAGATGCTGCAGCGGAGGTGGTGACTTTTGCATTTGATCATATTATAGAAAAGATAATTGAGAAGTAGCTGCCTCACATCCAGTGAGGTTTTTAAAAAGTGAGTTTGAATGGTTTGTTTCAAAGAATATTCTCTTGCCTCTTTCTAATAATATAGGATAGTCATAACCTGTAGTTTCATTTATTGCTGGAAAAAGTATAATTGCAAAAATTAACTTGTCATCGACCACAGCTCAGCAAAGTAACTCTTCTCTTTAAGTCCATGGTCACAGTATGTTTTTTTGCAATTCAGCATCTGGCTCTGTGGGATGCTGATGGCTTCTATGAAGAAAAGTGCCGGGTGAGCAATTAAATGCAAGATGACAGCATAAAATACAATCATTATGGTTGTACAAAAGACACATTTATGAATTTTGCAGATAACTGTCATTTTTCTACTCATATTTTATCTCGCTTTGTTAGCTTAATAATTTTAGTACAATTTATTTTTTCTCCTATAAAGTGAACAATGCCATTTTAATTACCCTGGCACTTGTTTATGTCTTTCTTGTTTGTCAGTTTTGAAGACTAATGATAACTCTTTTACCGTGTTCTGACACGATACTTTCAACTTTATTTCAAAAATGAAGAATTTAAAAGACTGAGACACCAGTTATAAGAGTAACGTTTCTTGTGATTATTAGTGTTTCAGCGTATGCCGATCGAATAATATTTACCGCCTGGCAATAAAGTTTGCGCCATAGTTAGTTTCCTCAGAATATCAGGTGGTGTTTTGAGGTGTTTTTTACAGTATTGATTCTCTGATTTGGTAGGGGGTAAAACAGCCTGACATGTGGAGTCAAATAGACGTATAAAAAGTTGTTATACTTCCTTTGCTTTTACTTGTGGAAATACGTTCTATATACAGCGTGACTGCTATTGTGGAAGGATGGGAGGGTGAGTCGCTCAGGAACTATGAGGTTCCCATGTCACTGGTAGAGTTGCTCCACTCAGGTGTAACCTCTCTCTGCTGCAGCGCCTCCTTTCTGTCTTCCAGCCTTACTTTTCACTATTTCTTCTGACAAAACCTACACAAACTGATTATCAGTCCTCCTTTCTGGTCCTGGTCTCTTATTTTCTTTTTTACTTGTACTTACAGTATTCCTGTTCCTAGGAATATCTTTTTTTTCTTTCTATTAGATCACACCTAAACTTGAAGGTGCAGTTCAGTCTCTAAAGATTTGCTAATCTCTCAGCAGGCAACAGGAACTACTTTCTTTGTGCACCTGTGGTGTATTTTGTGGTCTTTTATTGTTATTATCAAAATGTCTTTTGCATACAGGACATAGATTGTGTTTTTTAATCAATTCAGCATGTACTTGCTGAAATCCTACTGTGTGCTGTGTACTAGGCTCCAGAATATTGTGGTGAAGAGGTACAGTTCAGCTCCAGAAGCTTTTGGCCAGTTAAAATGCAGTGTAGTGAACACCCTGGTTAAGACCCTGGGTGTGAGGATGTCCAGGTTTAGGGTCTTCAGCCAAGCAGCTTGACCTGAAGGACACAGGGGTATTAGCCATGTTGTGCCCTTCAAGGCCTTATCCATCAAAGGCTCCTGAGCAGGTGGTTGGTTGAATTATAGACTTGAAGTATTGATGATTTACCCCTTAAAACTTTTTTTTTTTTTAATTTAATTATTTTATATGGGAATCTTCGAAAATATAACTTCATTGCCTTCTCTTTTTGGGACCGGTGCATATCATGATTTCATATTCTCTTGGTGTCTCAGGATTTTCACTTTGAACACTACCATGCTGGACTGTAAGGCATCGTGTCCTTAGGGTATTATGAGCTGGAGAAGCTGTTTTCACATACCTGAATGATCCCATAGTACTGTACTTTTTAGTGTTCCTGTCTGCTTTTTATACTTTTTCTTCCCTTTGCTGATTTACTGCTATCAGGATCTTGTCTGTAGTAGAGCAATTTCTATTATTTCCCAGGAGTTGGAAACCAACGGGCCAGCTTTACTAATATGGATCAGGAGAGATGCTGGGTTCTGAGTAAGAAAGTTGAGACTCCTTTAATCACAGTGTTGGAATTCAAACACGCAGTCCTCTTGAATCTCTTTCTGCTGCTCCAGGTTCTTTTGGCAGATTTCTTTTTATTTTTAGCTATGTCTGAATGGGCGATGTTGCCTCACTGTGAGTTTTGGTAGGAGAGGTTGTTTCCCTCTCTTGTGATCCAGTTCATTTTGTTTTCATTTATTTCATGGCATGTCTTATTGTGTGACTATTTTTAGATGGTTGGTTATGTTTTAACAATCAAAGCCTACTTTATCCATGTGTTCTCATAAACCTTACTTCAATTATAGTATCATGCAGACACATTTTTTATGGTGATTAATTTTGAGTAAATTAAGGTGTATCAGTTTTGTTTATTAATTGAAGCAGGTTCATGAATGGCTGAGTGTTGGGATCACGCACAGCAGCCTACGAATTAATTGTCCTGTGAACCTGACAGTAAAGCAGCTCTAGGACACTACCAGTCAGCCAGCATGTTCCAGCCGGCCTCGCCCCCCCCTCACCCCATCACCCGTTGCCATAGAGTCAATTCCGACTCGTAGCGACCCTATAGGACAGAGTAGAACTGCCCCATAGAGTTTCCAAGGAGTGCCTGGTGGATTTGAACTGCTGACCTTTTGGTTAGCAGCCATGGCTTTAACCACTACACCACCAGGGTTTCCACTCAGTTCTGCTTATTCATAGTAGTAGTGACTGTTGGGCGCTACCCTCAAGAAATGGGAAATCTAGTTGGTGAATCAAATTAAACAGATAGCACAGATTTCTGGGATCAAAATAAACAAACACTAAAAATTCATAGAATAAAACATGCCTGCTAATTGATGATGTAAAGCACTGTGTCCATAGTTTTTGTTTGTAATTTAGCCTACTTATTTTGGTATGTTAATTTCAAGTATGTTGAAATAGGTCACCTTTTACAATTAGCATTATTGTTCTTGTGTTGTTGTCTTCATTGTGATTATTAACGGCTACTTAGTGTTTTCAGGTAAATGGACGTATACATATTTGGACTCAAATGTTCATAGGGAAGCTGTAACCTCAAATACTAAGCTCATGTTAATTTAGGAAATACTTTTATGAGTCAGAATCGACTCAATGGTGATACATTTGGTTTTTTTGGTTTTTCTTTTACATAGTTTTTAAAGATTATTTGCCAGAGGTTATGAGTGGCGGAATTGAAGCAAATTATTTAAGAGGTTTATATCATGTTGATGATGTATTTATGTGAGCAAGCATTTTTCTACTCTCTTCTAAATCTTTCTTTCTTGTGATAGTGACAATTAAGAAACAAAAAAGGAGATGCATTTCTGGAGCACAGTTGCATATGTTTTGAAACATAACCCATAGCTGCTCAAAATGTGCTTGTTACTGTTTCACGTATATGTTGTCCTCTACTCATAATAAGAATTATTTTTTGAATATATTTCTAAAGTTTGAAAATAAAAATGTTGAATGCTATTTCATGACTTTATGGGTAACTTTAAAAAAGCATTTAAATTATGAGAAAGTATTAAAATTGATTATATTATTTTTATTGGTATAACAGATGAAACGACTTTTTGGGGGACAAATACTAAATCGTACATACATAATATATATACATTTATATATTGAGAGAATGAGATACACTATCTGTTGTTATTGATATCCTTACCTTTTAAAACATACATTTATATATTGAGAGTGAGATACACTATCTGTTGTTGTTATTGAGATCATCTTTACCTTTTAAAACACACATATGTATATATGTGTGCATATATATGCATATCTTTTAGCGTTTCCAGATTGACCCAGATGATTATAATTCAGCTTTTTTTTTTTGCCTCGATTTTAGGTATGTAAAAACTATGTATAAAATGATAATAAAAGTGAAGTTATTCTATTTCAAAGTACAATTACTTATTTGTGACAGTTGCTATTATGAAAGAATTTCTTTTCCTCACCTTTGGTTTAGAAAAAAAGATCATTTGTCAGTATTGTACTTCTGTTTCAATTACTGAGATTTTTCAGAAGTGTATCACCAGACCTTTATTCTTTGATGCCTTTGAGTGGGTTCCAACTGCCAACCTCTTGGTTTAGTAGCCAAAGCTTACTATTTCCACCATGCAGTGACCTGCCCTGTAGGGTTTTGAAGTACTGGCTGGTGGATTTGAATTGCTGACCTTTTCTTTAGCAGTCATAGGATGCCATAGCTCTTAACCACTCCACCACCAGGGCTCTGTCAGTTGAATACCAAAAAACCTGTTGTCATCGAGTCATAGCACGGACTCATAGTAACCCTATAGGACAGAGTAGAACTGCTCCATAGAGTTTTCAAGGCACGGCTGGCGGACTCAAACTGCCGAGCTGTTGGTTAGCAGTGTTAACTTTTAACCACTGTACCAACGGGGCTCCGTCAGTTGGATGGTGACGTTTTATTCTAGTAAAGTGTTGTAATAGCTTACTTTGCATTCTGTGATTCCATGGAGTACATCGACATGATATATTCAAGATGGATCAGACTATAAAAATTATTTATGTACTTATTTCTCACATGATAACCGTTGCTGCTTTCAGTAGTAAAACTGAATTATGTATACAGATCTAAAAACAATCTATGGAATATGATATCATGATCCTTATACAGCTGCAGTTAAATAATTTGTATGAACAGTTTTTGCTGTTGTTGTTTAAAACAAAACAGGATTTTTTTTTCTTTTAGGTTTCCAACACTTTTTAATGTATGTCAATTTTTACAGTACACCTTAAGATTTAATCCTCTTATATTTGGCACAGATGTAAGGTTGAAAACAAATTTAAAAAAACTTTAATAAATCTTAAAAAAGTGTGACTTGTTTATGTTTATACATTTTCCTCACATTTCAAATTTTACTGCTTACTTTTAAATAGGTTTATGAAGCTCATTTGCTTTTAAACCCTTCTTCTCATTGTTTCTGTTTGTGTATGTTTTTCTGAAAACCATTATTGAAGAGTAATTTATGTACAATAAAATGAGTCCACTTAAAATGTACAATTTGATGAGTTTTGACAGTTCTATACACCTCTGGAGCTATCTTCAGAATCAATATCAAAACACATTTCTATCACCGCAAAAGACCCCTGTGCCTCTTTCCCGTTGGTCCACCCCTCCATTCCCACCTGCCATGGGCAACCAATGAGCTGGTTTTTGTTACCTTTGATTAGTTTTTAAGTTGTTTAGTATGCAGTCTTGTAAAGAAGTGTAGACATTGGTCTTAATTTGTCTGGAGTAATTACCTATCAGTGAAACAACTGGTTGTATGATTACTCTGTGCTTAACTTTTTTTTTTTTTAATTTTTATTGTGCTTTAAGTTAAAGTTTACAAACCAAGTCAGTCTCTCATACAAAAACTTATATACACCTTGCTATATACTCCCAGTTGCTCTCCCTCTAATGAGGCAGCGCACTCCCTCCTTCCGCTCTCTCTTTTCGTGTCCATTCAGCCAGCTTCTGACCCCTTCTGCCCTCTCATCTCTTCTCTAGACAGGAGCTGCCTGCATAGTCTCATGTGTCTACTTGATCCAAGAAGCTCACTCTTCACCAGTATCATTTTGTATCCCATAGTCCAGTCCAATTCCTGTCTGAAGAGTTGGCTTTGGGAATGGTCCCTGTCCTGGGCTAACAGAAGGTCTGGGGACCATGATGTCTGGGGTCCTTCTAGTCTCAGTGAGACCTTAAGTCTGGTCTTTTTAGGAGAATTTGGGGTCTGCATCCCACTGCTCTCCTGCTCCCTCAGGGTTTCTCTGTTGTGTTCCCTGTCAGGGCAGTCATGGGTTATAGCCGAGCACCATCCAGTTCTTCTGGTCTCAGGCTGATGTAGTCTCTGGTTTATGTGGCCTTTTGTGTCTCATGGGCTCATAATTACCTTGTGTCTTCGGTGTTCTTTATTCTCCTTTGCTCCAGGTGAAGTGAGACCAATTGATGCATCCTAGATGGCTGTTTGCTAGCGTTTAAGACCCCAGGTGCCACTCTCCAAAGTGGGATGCAAAATGTTTTCTTAATAGATTTTATTATGCCAATTGACTTAGATATCCCCTGAAACCATGGTCCCCAAGCCCCCACCCCCACTATGCTGGCCTTCAAAGTGTTGAGTTTATTCAGGAAGCTTCTTCGCTTTTAGTTTAGTCCAGTTGTGCTGACCTCTCCTGTATTTTGTGTTGTCTTTCCCTTCACCTAAAATAGTTTTTATCTACTATCTAATTAGTGAAAACCCCCTCCCTCCCTCCCTCCCCCCCCTCCCTCCCCGCTCTAGTAACCATCAAAGAATATTTTTTTCTTCGCTTAAACTTTTTTTTTTAATTTTTATTGTGCTTTAAGGGAAAGTTTACAAATCAAGTCAGTCTTTCATACAAAAATTTATATACACCTTGCCATATACTCCTAATTGCTTTCTCCCTAATGAGACAGCACACTCCTTCTCTTGACTCTCTATTTTCATGTCCAGTCATCCAGCTTCTGACCCCCTCTGCTCTTTCATCTCCCCTCCAGACAGGAGATGCCAACATAGTCTCATATGTCTACATGATCCAAGAAGCTCACTCTTCACCAGTATCATTTTCTATCCCATAGTCCAGTCCAATCCCTGTCTGAAGAGTTGGCTTTGGGAAATGGCTTCTGTCTTGGGCTAACAGAAGGTCTGGGGACCATAACCTCTGGGGTCCTTCTAGTCTCAGTCAGACCATTAAGTCTGGCCTCTTTACTAGAATTTGGGGTCTGCATCCCACTGCTCTCCTGCTCCCTCAGCGCAACAGAGTTGCGCTCCCTGTCAGGGCGGCCATGGATTGTAGCCGGGCACCATCTAGTCCTTCTGGTCTTGGGCCATGCAGTTTCTGGTTTATGTGTCCTTTGTGTCTCTTGGGCTCATAATTACCTTGTGTCTTTGGTGTTCTTCATTCTCCTTTGTTCCACGTGACGTGAGAGCAATTGATGCATCTTAGATGGCTGCTTGCTAGTGTTTAAGACCCCAGAAGCCACTCTCCAAAGTGGCATGCAGAATGTTTTCTTAATAGATTTTATTATGCCAATTTACTTAGATGTCCCCTGAAACCATGGTCCCCAAACCCCTGCCCCTGCTATGCTGGCCTTTGAAGTGTTCAGTTTATTCAGGAAACTTTTTTGCTTTTAGTTGTGCTGACCTCTTCTGTATTGTGTGTTGTCCTTCCCTTCATGCAAAATAGTTCCTGTACACTATCTAACCGGTGAAAACCTCTCTCCTTCCCTCCCTCCCTCCCCCTGTCGTAACCATCAAAGAATATTTTCTTCTGTTTAATCTGTTTAAACTATTACTTGAGTTCTTATAATAGTAGTCTCATCCGGTATTTGTCCTTTTGCAACTGACTAACTTCACTCAGCATAATGCCTTCCACATTCCTCCATGTTATGACATGTTTCATGGATTCATCATTGTTCTTTATCAATGCATAGTATTCCATTGTGTGAATATACCATAATTTATTTATCCACTCATCTGTTGATGGGCACCTTGGTTGCTTCCATCTTTTTGCTATTGTAAACAATGCTGCAGTGAACATGGGCGTGCATGTTTCTGTTCGTGTAAAGGCTCTCATTTCTCTAGGATATATTCCAAGGAGCGGGATTGCTGGATCGTATGGTAGTTCTATTTCTAGCTTTTTAAGGAAGCGCCAAATCGATTTCCAAAGTGGTTGTACCATTTGACATTCCCACCAGCAGGGCAGAGGTGTTCCAGTCTCTCCCCAACCTCTCCAGTATTTATTATTTTGTGTTTTTTGGATTAATGCCAGCCTTGTTGGAGTGAGATGGAATCTCATTGTAGTTTTGATTTGCATTTCCCTAATGGCTAATGATCATGAGCATTTCCTCATGTATCTGTTAGCTACTTGAATGTCTTCTTTAGTGAAGTGCCTGTTAATATTCTTTGCCCATTTTTTAATTGGGTTATTTGTCTTTTTGTAGTTGAGTCTTTGCAGTATCATGTAGATTTTAGACATCAGACGCTGATCAGAAATGTTATAGCTAAAAAATTTTTCCCAATCTGTAGGTAACCTTTTTACTCTTTTGGTGAAGTCTTTGGATGAGCATAGGTGTTTGATTTTTAGGAGCTCCCAGTTATCTAGTTTCTGTTCTGCATTGTTAGTAATGTTTTGTATACTTTTAAAGAAAATGTTAAAGAGATTTTCCCATAGTGTTTGTACCATTTTACATTATACCAGCAGTGTATGAGAGATTCAGTTGTTCCACATCCTGGCAAGCACTCGATATTGTCAGTCTTTTCAATTTCTGGAGCCCTGGTGGCACAGTGGTTAAGAGATTGGCTCCTGACCAAAGGGTTGGCAGTTCGAATCCATCGTCCGCTCCTTGAAAACCCTATGGGGCAGTTGTCCTCTGTCCCATGGGTTGCTATGAGTCAGGATTACTTGACAGCAATGGGTTTGGTTTTTTTGTATGTGTATTAGCGGGTGTGTAGGGGTGTGTTATTGGAGTTTTAATTTGGATTTTCCTGATGACTAGTGGTACAGGGCATTTTTTTTTTCATGTGTTTATTGGACATAGGGGATAGTTTCTTCATTGTGTTATTTCTTTTATCTCCCTGAGTATCTTCATGTTTATTATTTTATCTACCTAGAAGGCACTGGGTTTTTTTAGCAATCCAAAGTTTGCTAAATCTGATAGAATGTAACTGATAGAACATGTTTATATTTTTAAAAAATTATTTGGCTTCCTTGTATGCATGGATACACGTTTATGGAAATCTCAAACCATATCTAATTGTGGATTGAACTTAAAGTAGTTTTAACTTCTTATGATTTTTTTTAACTTAGCATTTAAAGAGGCCATCTTTACTACTTCAGGTTTTTTTTTTTTTTTAGTTGCATTCATCAGCACTGGCCCAGGAATCCTAGGCCAATGCCTTTTTTTTTTAATGTTCTTTTTATTGTACTTTAGACGAAGGTTTACAGAACAAAATAGCTTCTCATTAAACAGTTAGTACACATATTGTTTTATGACATTGGTTAACAATCGCATGACATGTCAGCACTCTCCCTTCTTGACCTGGGGTTCCCTATTACCAGCTTTCCTGTCCCCTCCTGCCTTTAAGTCCTTGTCCCTGGGCTGGTGTGGCCCTTTCGTCTCGTTTTGTTTTATGGGTCTGTCTGATCTTTAGATGAAGGGTGAACCTCAGGAGTGACTTCATTACTAAGCTAAAAGGGTGTCCGGAGGCCATACTCTTAGAGTTTCTCTAGTCTCTGTCAGGCCAGTAAGTCTGGTCTTTTTTTGTGAGTTAGAATTTTGTTCTACATTTTTCTTCAGCTCTGTCCGGGACCCTCTGTTATGACCCCTGTCAGAGCAATCAGTGGTGGTAGGCGGGCACCATTTTGTTGTACTAGACTCGGTCTGGTGGAGGTTGTGGTAGCTGTGGTCCATCAGTCTTTTGGACTAATCTTTCCCATGTATCTTTAGTTTTCTTCATTCTCCCTTGCTCCCAAAGAGGTGAGACCAGTGGTGTATCTTAGATGGCCGCTCACGGGCATTTAAGACCCCAGATGCTAATCACCAAAGTAGAACGACTACTTCATTTTTTAAATGAGTTCTTCTTTTATCCTTGTAATATGTGAAATACTGCTTTCTTTTCATTTGTATTTTTTTTATGTAGCTCCCTGTTTGAGTAGGTTATATTACGTAAATGAAAAATACAATATTTCAAACAGTATTTGTTAGGATTTAGTTGAAAATAAGACTTTTAAATAATACAGAATTGATATTTCCTGTCTATGTGAGGCTACTTCCTTTTTGGACAATCCATTAGTGTACTAATTGGGTGCTGATTTTTCTGTGATCCTTCTATGGGTGTACATTGTTTTGGAGTTTTCTGTGGAGGTTACGGAAGTTAGGAAGGTGGTGTTTTAGTTCTTCCATACTTCTGTAGACCATTTGTGCTCAGCCATCAATGGAGGGGGGGTAGTGGGGATACATTATATATAGCACAGTTTTACTTAGAGGTATTTTCTAGTTCAGTGACATGGACTGAATTCCCTTTTTCCTTCTTCTTATTTGTCTGTGCCCTTCCACTCAGCACCCATTGAGGGTTCATTGCATTTCATCCTCCTACATCCAAACTGTCTGCTATGTTATAGGGTCGCTATGAGTTGGAATCAACTCGATGGCACTGGGGTTTTTTTTGGTTTTGCTTTCTGTATTCAAGAATCATGGCTAAAAGTGTAGTTTAATTATAAGACACCATGATGGATCATCTCATTAAACAAGAATGATTCTAGCTAATATCTTACAAACTATATTTATTGCATGTAGAATAATGTAGGACTGACCACCAAGTCTGAGTCATTAGAGCCAATAATTTATGTCTAAGCCTGGAAGAATAACTTTACTTTTGAAAATAAAATGGAAAAGGAGAAAAAAATATTAAGATGTGTAAACCAATTGCTGGAAAATACGAAGCAGCAATATATTGGGAAATAATTTTGGAGTAGGTGTATGCGTATTTACCTTAGTTTATGGAATAAAGAAATTTTGTTAACATACCTTATTTTGTTACTATTGAATCTTTTTTTGTCATATATGGTCGGGATACTGCCAATTAATGTCTATCCTACACATGAGGTTAAGTATGGACCTCTAAGCTATCCTAATTTGGTTGGACCTGTGATATAAATCATAGGCTATTAAGTTAATGGTCATTAATTTTCATCTTCACAAGGATATGTTTTAATTTTTATCATGCAGAATTTAAAGCTACTAGACTTATTTTTTCTACTCAATATTGGGTGTAGTTGGGGCTTGGGTGAAATGCAGTTGTGAGGTTTTACATAGTCTTTGCATTGGCCTATAACAGCCATCTTTGTGGAGGTGAGTACAAGTTCTAATCATTTTTTAAGGTAGCATCCAGTCTGTTGTGAAACTTAAGGATTTTTACATTTTCTGCCTGTCTTAATCGGAAATCAAGATCATTTGCTAAACTCATTCATCAACACTTAAAGTTAATTCATTCAGTTTAGCTCAGCAAATATTCAGTCACTGAGCTAGGTGCTAAGGATATCAAGATAAAGAAAGTGCGATTTTGCCTTTCCAAATGTAAATATTTGGAAACCCTGGTGGTATAGTGGTTAAGTGCTATGGCTGCTAACCGAAAGGTTGGCAGTTTGAACCCACCAGGTGCTCCTTGGAAACTCTATGGGGCAGTTCTGCTCTGTCCTAAAGGGTCACTATGAGTTGGAATCGACTCCATGGCAACAGGTTTTTTTTTTTTTTTTTTTTTGTAATGTAAATATTTAGATCATATAGAAGGGGAGGCAGTCAGGGAAGGCTTCGGGAAGGGTATTAGAACTGAAAAGATTGTTTAGCTCCAACACTGAGGTGAAGAAAACAGTAGAAAGAAAATAGTCAAAGGCTTAAGTCATGACATGTTTCTGGATTTTTTGAGGAACTTCCAGTTTTTGGCATTCTGACTCAGTTTTCCCTTATCTGAGATCCCTGGGACCAGTTATATTGGGAGTTTGTAATTTTGGGGGGTTTTAGGAAGACAGTAAAGTATATGTATCAAATATTAAATATCTCTTGTGTGGTCTCCTCCTAAGCTTTAAGTTCCATGGAGTTCAGTGTTAGGAATGTTCACTTTGAGGCATTGATGAGTCCATCCACCTCCATGTCAGGGGTGATTTAGGAAGTAGGTAGGAAAGCTCTGAGGTTCGTGAGAAGGGTTAGGACCTACAAAGTGTGCTTGGTACTTATTTTCATAGAGAAGGTGGTTGAAGGTTGAGGGTGGGAGATTACATGTGGAGAGGATGCGGTGAGAAGGGAGTTTGTGGACAGAGCTTGGGAGTTACACGTGGAGAAATGTAAAGAGGAGGAAGCATGGCAAAGAAATGAAGTACGTGTAGAACCAGTAGAGTACTTAGAAGATTTCAAGGACTAAATACTAGCCTGCAGTATTGAGTATATGAGTTGAAAACAAACAAACACTTCTTTTAGTTGTTGCTGTGCTTTCAGCATGCTTCTATTTACAGTATGTCAGGAGTTCCTGTTCATTTTTTTCAAGTGCTGCAGCAGAAGCTAGTGTTTCCAGTGTGGGCGCCAAGACAGTTTTTGATTTAAATATAGACTCTTAATTCAGATTTTTGATTTATTACAGTACCTATCGTATCTTATATTTATGGTCAGTACCCATTGTTTACGCTGGAGATAATAGGTTGCTTCTACTAAAAATGAGGGATAGGATGTATGAAAAGATTTTATGGAGAGACAACCTGAAGAAGAAAGCAATTTGGTATTAATCATTTACTCTTATAATTAAGAGTCTTATTCTGGCCCATAATCTATACTATTCTTCAGAAGTTAGCATTTACTGAATATTTACCATCTACTTGAGGGAGTGCTAGCTATCACCAAAAAGGGAATTATCAGTGCAAGATGAAAAGTTGCCCTGGAACTTCCTTAATTGCTGTCATAGTCAGCTTGGTCTCTGTTATTCTTATAATTTGTGAACTAATTTTTCTATAGAATATTTCTCCAACTAGAGGAATGGTTTAAGGAATTTAGATTCTTCCAGAAATTTCTAGATATACTAGGGAAGATAGGTGAATTGTTTTATTTTTCTTCTTGCATATACTTTGGTTTGTTCATTTATTCACATACTATATAAATGGATATATTTTGTTGTGGGAATCCAGTATATGTAAACTGTGCTAGGTACTGTGGGGATAGCAAACATGAATTAAATAAAATCATGAATCAAATGTATTAAGAAATATACATTAATATCACATTGTTGTACAAAAGCCATATACACAGACAATACTCTCCTTTATTCTTCTCAACTTATTTTAGGTCTAGAGTATTTGCTTGTTTCTAGTCTAAATATAAGCACAATGAAAAGAAATATTTTTTCATATTATTTTTAGAAACCATCCTAATAATGATAAAATTTTAAAAAGTGGTAACAATTAGCATCGTCATGACATTTTTGGTTGGCTGTGTTGGACTAGCTACTTTAATAGTAACACTTGGTAGTAATGCAGTATATGTACCATACTTCAAAGTTCTGAACAGCATTCTAAAAGGTGGCACACTTTGGATAATTAAATGTAATCTCTTCCAATTGGATCGGAGAGGCAAGTGTGTTGAGTAATGGTCCATTATTCATTCAACACAGTTTTTACTGAGCACTGTGTGCCAGCGCTCTTCTTAGGTCCTGAGGGACAGTGCTGATTAAATAATGAGCAGGCTCACACTGTCTACTTTTTGATGCTGTTAAAAATATCAGTGTGTTGAAGCTAGTTTGGAATTTTCAGTGTTTGGGGAGTTTTACATGTTATTTATAGTTTTTAATATTGCCATATAATGGCTTCTCTAGCTAGGATATTTTCTAAAACATAAATTGCATTACTTTACCAATCAACATTAAAATGTCAGAATTGTCCATCCTCTTTGAAAAATTCACACCCTGACAAATAATTGAACCCATACTCGTTGATACTTAGAAGTTTCTCTTTTTTCCCTCAACTGCAGATCTAAAACAATTGCTGCTTGTGTTCTGTAGTTACCAGAAGTAGCTCCTCTCACAAAGGCTTGGTGTCTCTCTCGATCTGTACTTCATTTCATTTATGGTCAGGCGTGCTATTTCTAGTTTGGCTGTCACTGGGAATTATTTTTTGGTCTTGCCCTTTAGTGGTATACTTGTTCAACACTGATAGCACAAAATGGGGTTTAATCATTGCCCTGGTCCTTATTCTTGCCCTTTAGTGGTGTACTTGTTCAACATTTATGGCATGAAATGGGGTTTCATCATTGCCCTGGTCCTTACTCTGTACTGTTCTTCAGAGATGATTGGCAAATTTGACCTTTGACTAAAATTATTGTTACTTGATAAATTTGCTCCTGTATTCACTGTTCTTCAAAGAATCCTTTAGGACTATAGAAGAAATGATGTTTTATGTCAAAAGTTTTTCCAGTGTAGAAACAGTGAAAGGGAAGGTTTAAATGAGTGTTTTATTCAATTGTTCATGAAGCAAAAACACAAGACATAAGTCAAAGCATTTCCCTTAAGGATCATTTTTGACCTTTATTTAACAAAATTCTCGGTTTGTTTTCCTGCATTTCCCATGCATCAATACAATTGAATTTAAAAAGAGTTTTATTTGAAGGTATGCATTGGATGTCCAGAATTATATTTTAAATCTTAATTATGGGATACATTATCTCTCCTATCTTTCCTTTTCTTTACCTTTTTTTAAGTCAAGCAAAGTATTTTTGATGAAGAATTTTCTGGAGCCATATAAAACCAAAAACCAAAAACGAAACAAACTCGTTGCCATTGAGTTGACTCCAACTCATAGCAACCCCATAGGACAGAGCAAAACTGCAGCATAGGATTTGGAGAGTATATAGGGCGGTTTTATTTATTCACTTTTTTTTAATCTTTAGAAGAAGCATGCTGCTGCTTTTTGTTCACAGTGTAAATCCCTAACATCAAATATAAATGTCCAGAATTACTATACTTTTTTTTGCATTGATTTAGCAATTCATGCACAAATAATGGAAATTACAGATTCTGCGTCAATATAAGTAGAATTATATAATAATTAAATTTGTCTGAAGTAGAATGGGTTACTGTAAAGTCATAAGTTTCCTTTAATTGAAAGTAAGCAAGCAGAGGAAGAGGGCGTGCTGGTCAGGATGCAGCTCAGGGTTTGTCATTCATGGAGTTGTATTAGTTCAATAAGATCCCATCTACTTCTATAATTTGATAATTCTATAACGTGAACAGTTCACGAGAATGTCTTACATCAGTTTACAATATTTCACTAAGACCAAACAAAATGGTTCACCTGCTTCTAATAAGTGAACAAAAACAGTTCTATCCTCTTTTCTTGGAGTGAGATTTCTAAGCCTGCTGAGGTTAAACCCACTTATGAAATGCAAACACATTTTCAGTTACTAATTAGGGGGAGTAATGAAGGCAGAAAACTTTATCATCTACAGCCTGTGTTTTGGGAAGATGTGTGTACTAGGCAGAGCTAATTAGTTTTCAAATTCTTTTTCCCTATACTATTCATATAAAAAAAAAAATAGGCAGCATTTATTCCTAATGGTCAGAAATTTATTATCCGTACTCTCGAAAGACAGCAAAGTCATAGATCAGTGTTTGCCAGGCTCTAGTGTGCGTAACCTGGGGTGATCATTAAAAGTTCACATTCCTGGTCTCCATTGATCAGTAGGGTTGGGAACTGAAAACATGCCTTTCTAAGGAGCACAGGCCACTTTGATGCTGACGATGCAGCAATCACAGGTGGACAAGGTACAGAAAAGATAGGTCAGTTGCTCGATCCTAGAGCAGAAAGATGTCTTAACCATCACCTAATCTGACTCTCTGGCTTTGTAGATGAAGATGCCAAGTTTCGTGGCGGTAGGAAGGGTCAGATGGCATACACAAAGTAACGGGGTTAGTGATAGAACTATGACTTTTTCAGCTCTCAAAAAACTTACATGACTCACTTGGAGCTTTCATTTTTAGTTATATTTGAATATAGGTGTGTATTATTTGACAATTTAAATAATTGGAGCCATTTGTGACATCTTTTGAAAAGGACTTGGGAAATTTCAGATTTTTAAAAATTCTTATTCCTAGTGAATTTAGTCACGTGGGTCTTGTGATTTCAGAACAAAGGCCCCACCCCCCACTCCCCACCCCTTTCTTCTTAAGACCAGGTTAAGCTCCTAGCCTGTGGACTCAGTTCAGTGGTTTCAGGTTATTGTATAATGGCAAAGAATGTGTCTCCTGAGGGTATCGTCAAAACTGGATACTAAGAAAAATAGGTGTTAACTGTCAACAGATGATGATTTCGCTCTAAGCCACTGTGTAGAGCGACCCATCTTCCTATTTCAACAAAACAAGTAATTAAAGCATATTGATGCTAATCGTCAAGAACTTTGGACAAGCCGTAATTCAGATTATCCCTCAGAGGATAATGAAGAACTAATTGTAAAATGCGTTGTAATTCTTACAGAATTTTCTTTAATAGCCAACAAATTTACTTTGTTTTATGTGCTTTTATGAGTGATTACTGTTTTGTTTTGTTTTTTTTTTCTTTTTTTCAAAGTCAATAAAAAATGTCAATAAAACTCTGTTAGGTAGTTTTCTTAGCCATTATAGTGTTCACTTTTTTCCCCCAAGTGTTTTAAAATCATATTTTCCTTTTAAAAAACCTGAGTTTTTGCAGTATGTTACATTTTGAACCTATTCAATATTTAAAGTGGGTAATTTTGAAATCCACTGACTAATTAAATGGGTTCTGCTTTAGTCAGTTTAATTTTCTGTACTTTTTATATTTAGATCAATCCAAACGTTGCATTAGTCCCAAAGTTAAACAAGATTAACTCTACTTGGACTGAAAAATAGGACTTTCATATAGGCTCATGGTTTTCTTCAACACATTCCTCAGCTTCAGGTAAAAAATGTTTAACTGTGAAATTATCAATTAAAATATTAGTTTTTATCTCTACGTCTTTTTTATAAGATGTAATAAGCAAGGTAATTTAAAGTCACTTAATGTAGTTTTAAATTACTGCAGTGGAAAGGTGCTTTATGCACTTCATTAGCTTATAGAAAAATTGAAATGCTGCAATAATTGTAAATTACAATGTGTAATACATGCTCAAACCTCTGTCCGTACTAAGCACTCTTCACAAATCGAAACACTTTAACAACATTAAATCATTCATCTAGTATATATGACCAGAAACTTAATATTATTCTTTAATTTTTTCATTATAAGACTTTATAGTTAACCACATCTAATTTTTATACAATTTATTGCCATTCCGTGGTACACTAAATGGTACATGTAGAAACTGTTGAATTGGTATGTGTTTTGCTGTATATATTCTATACAACAGCAACAAAGCAAATAAAATAAAAAAGAAAAAATTTTTGAAGAAAATCTAGGATGGTGAACTTAGAGCTTGTTATTTTCATTCAAGAAGCATCAAGTCTGAGAAGTGCCTCTTTTTGGCGAGCGTCTGTGGTGACCCTCGACATGTCCGGTGTTTTGTGATATGTGAATGTCTTTTGTCATATGTGATCATGTTAATACTCTGGAGCTGGGAGTATTGGAAGTGAACTGTGCTGTTGTGCTGCAGGTCAGCTTTCATGGACAATTAGTGTTGTAACAGTACTTCGGTCATGAGTTGTCTTAAGTGTTTACCATAAAGACGTCATCCTGTGGTTGAGCAGCGATGTTCCCTGGCTTTATCTCTTGTGGGGCATTTCACATTAGCCTTTTCTTTGAGACAAGTCAAACAACTGCTCCTTGTTCTGTGCCTGGCGTCGTTGTTTGTGACAAGCCTTAGGCCCTTCAAATGTACTGGTTCTTTTTTTCTCTTTTCGCTCATCTTGTTTGCTCTTGTCCCCTCTTGGTAACTGTCAAAGGCCCACACTGGCTTATTTTTCTGACAAGAATGAAAAGAACTATCTTCCTGCTGTTTGGCTCTGTGTCAGTATCGACAAGTTGTGCGTGTTTGACGCCGCATGAGGTGACTGGCTCCAGCAGTATGCGGAAGTAAGCCAATAAATCTTCAATGTCACTCCACTTATTGCTCCTTGATTGCTCTTTTTACTCTAAATATCACCATGGAAACAAGTACTGCTTTAAAACAAGATTTTTCCCAAAACTCTCCAATTATGCAGGCACTTGAAAAGGTAGACCACTGCACTTCAATTAGCCTTCTAAGATTGGCAGGGGATACCTGTGCCAGACCTCTGTAATTTGAGTCTATTTCAGTTTTCTCTTATTGTTCTTTGTCTTTTGGCTTTGGGAAGTTGTTTTTAAGCACCATTTCAATTTTTTTTTTTTTTGGTAACAGAATGTCTTCATCTCTATAGGCAGTTAATCTTTTATGGGTGTTTTTAATTTTAAAAAGTGTACTGTAATTTGTTATCTTTAAGAATGATATTTTCAGGGACCAGGAGATAAAAAAGCTGAATTTCCTAGCTTGGCATATGAATATGTTTTTGTGCCTATATTTTTAGGTTTACCAGTTGGTTTTCAATTCCTTTTCCTTCTTGGAGAGAAGTAAAAACACACACACACACACACACACACACTCTCTCTCTCTCATGTAACGAATGTATGTATATATTGATTTGGCCTTGTAGTACTGCTTTCAAATAATTTTTCTTTATTTAAAATAAGTAATTCCTTGGTAACCAGTGATTTCAGTTTATACAAAGATTGTGTAGATTCAAGGAAAACATTACTTTGAATTTCCCAGTTTGACATGTACGAACAAGATTGGCATTCAGTTCTGCTCTTTCTTTGAGTTCAGGAATCTTAGTGAAATACTGTCTCAGTAGTAGTATTTTCTTTTTTGAATAGCTTTTAAGATACTGTAGACTCTTTTCTTTGTAATGTAGGAATAATTTCCCTTTTCTATCTGCTATAAATTTATAGGGTATATCTCTTATTTGCCAAATATTTAATATTTACAGAAATGAATATTGAATATATTTCCTTCATATATTGGCCAGGACCAGTGATAGAACCTTAGTTAATATAAATGTAACATTTTTCATTTCAAGTCACAAATAGAAGTCCTTTTTGTAAATTTTTAAGTCCTTTTTGTGAATTTTTAAAATAACATTATTGAGGGAAAATATTGTAGTTTTTTTTTTTTTTAAAAAGCTGGTTTTCTTGTGATGGATCAGCCTTTTAATTTTAGTGGTATTTACTTTTGATGCCTGTTTTTAATTCAAAGGTTTTATGTTGTATGATATGTATAGAATATCTTTTAAGACTTATTATGTTTTTGTTCTATGCCTACTAGGTAATGAAACTAAAATTGGCAAGTGGGCCTCATTTTATTTTAGTAAATGTGCTAGCTTAAAATGGATATGTTCTAAAAAAGAAGATAATTCATTTCAGTTGTGAAAACTGCAAGCCATGATAAATGATTTTCCTTTACAAAATTCCCCATCTCTGAGACAGTATTAGCTTTTACTTTAATTACCGGCTGCTGTAATGTTTCCTATCCATAACTGTCGACAAAATAGACTGTTCCTGAGCAGAGGGTATGGCCTGTTTACTCAACCGTTGAAAAGAGTGCCCAAGTTCTACCAAGTCTTCCTCTCCTGCTCTGAACTGCCTCACAGGAGAGCGTCCTTCATTTAAATATTTAAATATTAATGTTTAATTTTATAGGCAGAAAACTTCAATGTCATTTTAAGGATATGCAACTTTACTAGAAAATCTTTGTCCATTATAAACTTTGGAGCCTTGTCTTGAATCTTAACATAATTTGGAGAGATACAACCTTGCTACCATATTGGAAACTTTTTGAGTATTACTCATCTTTCCTTTCCATCGTAAAGACAATAACAGCAAAGCTGTTGTCAAGGGTGGCTCTCTCAAAAATGGCTTAGTTGACATTAGCTGAAAATGAGCAGAACGACACTAACTACTAATTGATTACTGTAATTACGCAGTCTTTGGCTAGTTTGTATTGGCAAACTATATGTACTTCTGGAATGAACGTGAACTTGCAGAATGCACAGAAAAGGTCATTCTCATTTGCATGATAGGCTTCATTAGAATATGCTAAGGACGAGACCCAGTGTTTTATGACTTCAGGTGATGAATAGCTACCATATTACTCCGCTAGATGAAAGCATGTTTCAGTCACCTTAATTTACATGCTTTTTTTTTCAATTCCAAGAAAAGTCTTTTAGATTATAGCAGTAGAGGAACTCACTTATTGTGTTTTGAACTGAATTTTTTATATGTGTGCTCTTTTTGAAATAGCACAATCTTTTAGGTAGAGTTAATTTGAAGAATATTTTTAATAATAGGATTAGAATAATTATAAAGCTTTTTCTGCATTAGCTCTTCTAGTGTTATAACTTTTGTCAGTCATAAAAGAAAATGGTTTTTTAGTGGTTGTTTGAATAAAATATAGGTTAACTCGTCGAGGCTTTAATTTTAGATTTTAGCTCAGTCTTTAGTAGCTGTAGACTTATTACCTAGTGAGCTTTATTGAATCCAAGAATACATTGATTTTCACATTAAAATAATGCAATTTCATCATATCATTAATTTTTTCCTTTAACATTTATGCTTAAGTAGTACTATTTCTGAACTAAGAGTTTTTTCATGTATAAAGTGTAGGTGCAGTTATTATATAATGAATATCTTTGCTGAAAGCCAGGATACGTGGGATGCCTTTGCCAGTTGTTTTTATGGCATTTGTTCAGTGCAAAAGTTGTGGGGCTTATGTAGAAATAAAAATAAGAACAATTCTCTGCAACCTATCTAAATCCATATTTTTAAAATGAAGAATTATGTTTCCCATTATATAAATGTCCTCATTTATGGTCTCTGATCATATAGTGATGGCTCCTATTAGCTGTCATTATCCTTATATTCTCATTATGAGAGAAAAATAGTCTTGCCTCCTGAAAGTGTCTTTATGAGGAGTATCAGCTCCTAATTAGCAATGAATATAATCTGTTGGAACACAGGGTTAACACTTCCTAGATATGTTACTATTATAAAGTTTCTTCATCTTCAAGAAGCCATTCCTGTGAGTAAAACTATGTAGAGAATGAAAAAGTAGACAGTTTTTTTCTTTTATCAAATGCTGTTTGGTAATAAAATTGTACAACGAGCTTGCACAAGCTTTTTAAAATATCATTGCTGCCATTGGATAGGTCTGTAATTTATTTATTCAGGAATGTTGTAGGCATTTTTGATTTATTTGTTTTTAGAGAAGTTTTGTTAAGCGAGATAATGAGCAGAGCTGGTGTTAATCATTTACTGTGCAACTGGAAGAAATGAAAATTTTGCATATCTTTAGCACTGTTGGGGAAAATAAATTCACTCGATACTAATGGTCTGTTGGTATAATTTAAAAAAATACTCTTACTGTGGAGAAATGCAATATACTCATGTGTTTTGCTAAAAGTCAAGCTAATCAATACACTATTATACATCTATATGTATGTATGTATTAAGTGAGCTTGATTATTTGTTATGTGTAAAGATGTAAAGTCAATTTGTCAGTCAGTGCCATAGGTGATATGGGGTTCCTCATATATACATTTAGGTGTACATTTTCAACAAAGAACCACAGGAGTGTGAGCACATATGCATATACCTTTAGGTATATCCGACTCATGGAAACCCTGGTGGCGTAGTGGTTAAGTGCTTCGGCTGTTAACCAAGAGGTTTGCAGTTCAAGTCTACTTGACGGCAGTGGGTTAGTGGGTTTAGGTATACATTTTCAACAAAGATGAGCAGACAGTTTTTTGGGGGAATATCTTAATTTTGGAGAAACACTGATACTTAGATTCTAGGTGAAGGTAGTACATAGTGTAGATTTAAAACAATTATAAAATTAATTATAGATACTTATAATATTAGTTATAGACGATAAAAGATCTTTTGTTATACTTTATTTTGTTTGAGAGCATTTAAATATCTATTTTAAAAATTTATTGGTAGTTTTCTAAAATATATAAAGATGAGTATACTTCAAAATCCCTGAATGTACTTTATATAGAAATTTTTGACAATAAGTTGAATTGCCTTAAAAAGAATTGAAATTTATGAAGATGAGTATTACAGTGCAATGTAAAAGTGAAACTTGAGGATGGATTCAAACCCCAATATTGTATAATGGTAGCCAAAAGGGCTACATGTCTTTTTTATGTTCGCTGTTCAATTAAGAAGAAGAATTTAGGCATTGTTTTCCATTTGCTTCTCTATATAGTATATACAGTATTCATTCACAAAGAATTCTTCCTGTGTGAATAATACTGAAAGACTGAACACAGGGATTTCTAAATGCATTTATGGGTGTGTCATAGAAACCTTAAATTCATTTAAGGAGATTTAAAAAGATAGATACATGAATTTTTCTGAAGTAAAGGAAATATATGAAGTTTTCTAAAATAAAGAATTGTATTCTTAAAAATATTTGGTATTTTGAGCTACTTATCTCTTAGTAAAGTTATAATAATATAAAAGTCCGCAAATAATTACATGGCACTTTTTACATTAGAACATTACTTACTTACTTGAATTTTAAGATACCCATTCTTTGTGATTTTGGTGTATAGCATATGACTCCTTGCACGTATTTAAATTTACTGCAGACCAAATCATAATCATATGTGATGCAGGCTTAAGTAAGTGGTCTTTAACGTTATATTTTTTTCTGGGCCTGACATCATAAAGGCTTTTGGTACATTTTAATGAGATTAATAGATAGGAAGTTTTTAAATCTTTTTCCCTGACTGAGAATCGAACCCAAGGTGTGGCGGTGAGAGCACCAAGTACTAACCACTACACTAACAAAGCAGCTAGAAAGGAAGACTTTTTCATTGTTAAAAAAGAAAAAAAACGTTTTTATATCTCTGTGTTTGGGGTTGCATGGTTTGCATTTTTTAGTGGCGATACTTTTGTCTTGCCACAAAGTATATGATTTCCATAGTTAACATTTCTTATCTCCTTAAAGCTATGGTGTACATCAGATTATTATTTTTGGCTGTTAAAATTTAAGGATATCTAGAAGAGAATGTTTAGAAATTTAACTTTTTCATAACTAGTAATGTCTCCTCCCCAGTACCTGACACCATGCCCCCACCCCAAACGGTGGTTAGAATGGTATAAATGAATGAGAGAGAGAGAGACAAATGATTAAGTCCTGAGACCTTGCTTCTCTTAGCTTCAGTTAGTGGAGCATCAGGTGCTGGAAACGTTTCACTGAAATACATGCTTCTCTTGTCAATAATTAAAAAGGAGATGTTTATGCAATTTGTCCATGAATTCAGGTACCTTCCTTTGAGAAAATGTTCTGGCATTTGGACACTGCTTTCCTGTCTTCCTTTTTTAAAAAGCCCACCTCCAGCTTAATGTAGAGGGAGATCATGTTCTTGACAACTTTTTTGAAGCTGGGTTAATATTCCTGGAAGGAAGAATGTGATGGTAGGCAAACTGGGCGAACTTAATTATCTCCAAAGGTATACTCTGAGAGAATATTAATGGGAATTATAAAAGTTTATGAAATGATCTGACCAGTTTTAGTTTTTGAGGATCTGAAAAATACACGCTCATTGAAAAAAAAAAAAAAAAAGCCAAAGGCTATAAACAAAACAAAAAAACTCATGATATTCTGAGCATTGACTTACAGGAAATTCTGTACGTATAAAAATATATGCCCAGAACCTCAATTAGGTCTGTGTGTCTGTCTGTCTGTCTGTCTCCTCCCTCCCTTTTTCCCTCCCTTCTTCCTTTCCTTCCTTTATTTTATCTGTGTTATGCATAGTTTTTATAGAGCTTCAATTTAGAATGTACCATGTAGAAATTCTGAGGAGAATATGAAATAGGCTATATTAGTTTCCTGTGATTCTGTAACAAATTACCACAAATTTGATGACTTTAAACAGCAGAAATTTATTCTCTCACAGCTCTGAAGGCCAGATGTCAGAAATCAGTATCACTAGGCCAAAATCAAGGTATCAGCAGGGCTGCGCCCCCTCTAGAGGTTCCAGGGGTGAATCCGTTCCTTGCCACTTGCAGCTTCCAATGACTGTTGCCATTCTTAGCTTGAGGCAGAATCACTGCAATCTGTGCTTTCCTGGGCACACGGTCTTCCCCTCTTTTGTCCGTGTTAGCTCTTCCTCTGCCTCTCTTCTCAGGACATTTGTGACTGCATTTAGGGTTCACCGAGTTAATCCAGGTAAATCTCCCCATCTCGAGATCCTTAACTGCATCTGCAATGACTCTTTTTCCATGTAAGGTACAATTTACAGGGTCCAGGATTAGGGGCTGATATCCTTGGGGGTGGAAACCCTGGTGGCGTAGTGGTTAAGTGCTACAGCTGTTAACCAAAGGGTTGGCAGTTCGAATTGGCCAGGTGCTCCTTGGAAACTCTATGGGGCAGTTCTACTCTGTCCAATAGGGTCACTATAAGTCCGAATCGACTTTACGGCCCTGGGTTTTTTTTTTTTTTTTTAATCCTTGGGGGCATGATTCAGTCTACTGTATATGCATATCTATACTTACATTAGGTTTCTCCCACCAACCATTTCTTCCTTAAAGTTCAGTTTCAGAGAACTAAAATGATACTGTAAAACCCCTTTTCTCTCACAAGCTGAGGGCAGAGTAGTGATTGGACCAATGCAAATTTCACTGATACCTGAGTCTTCCTTCCTGCAGGTCGAGGTTAAGTGAGAAGTGTTGGGGGTTTTGAGGAGAGGAGCTTTGAACTGTTCCTGGGTTCTGGGGAATCGATCCAGGCATCTCACTTGGCATCGATGCCCTGCCTCTTCTCCCATTCCCTGAAGCCTGACCGCTAACAGATCTGAGACTCGCCTGTTGTGATGTGACCAGTTACTAGTGCAGTGTCTAGAGGAGCTCCCTTTCCCCCAACACCAACACTGAAGCAGTTAGTTACCAAATAGTGTCTCTCTCAGCCTCTCCTACAGCGTGCAAATCTCAAATCACATGTGTTCCAGTGAATCACTGTCACTCGCTTTGCCGCAGGAAACTTGGCAGAGAACCAGTCTTTTTTACCGCTAGCTGTGACTGGCAGGCAGCTTCATCATATCATGTTTGAGACCGTCACTGGTCAAGTGATGCAAACGGGTGAGTATGACACATGAAATGGTTTAGGGAAATCAGCCAGTGGTTAATGTGTAAAATTATAGATAATAAAACAATTGAGAAAATATAAAAAAAAAGAAAATATAGGTAGGATGCGTCACTAAGACTTTATCTACAATCAGGTTGGGAATCACACACACGTATGATATATATGCAAATATAAACCAAAAACAAAACAAAACCCGTTGCCGTTGAGTCGATGCCAACTCATAGCAACCTTATAGGACAGAGTAGAACTCCCCCATAGGGTTTCCAAGGAGTGGCTGGTGGATTCAAACTGCCAACCTTTTGGTTATAGCAGCCAAGTATCAACCACTGTGCCACCAGGGCTCCATATATGCAAATATATATAATTCATTATATATGTATGTGTACACACAGTATACACACATATGCACTCAAGGAGGCAGTCTATATACTCTATATCAAACCTAGAATCAGGTAAGCCAAAAAAGCAAGAAGTTTTTAATTCCTGTAAAACAGTGTAGGGAAGAGGAACCTCACTTTGATAGCTATATTAGTATATAAAAAAATCAGTTCTTTGCATCCTCATGAATCAACCTTTTAATTATAATTTTACTTTTCTATAGCTGTCAGATCATACTAATCAGTCAATATGAGCATCCTCATTTATTTAGTAATGTTTTATGAATTTAGTTTGGCATGACATTCTTGTTTATTCATTAAAAAAATTTTTTTTGTTGTTATCATTAATCATTTGATCAAACCTGAACACAGTATGAAGTCACATAAAAATAATGGGACCGCAGTATTGAAGATAAGTTCTTGGACATGAGACCTTCTCTGACATTGAATTTATCTATAAATTCAGTAATTTACATCTGATTCTCATTCAGAATATATTTTTTCCATGTACCATCTGGAAGTTTGAAGCCATAGTAACTTCCCTTGATTCTTCTGCACCTACGTCTTTATAACACTAAGGTATGGCATCAGCCTCTTCAGTACCAATGGGAGAAGGAATTCACTGTTGAAGAGGCTAAGAACCTGGTGTACATGTTGTTGGAAATCTGTGAACTCCAAACTGGATTTTATTGCTATATCCTACTATGGGAATGGAAGTGGAAAACTGGAATTGGGGAAGGTTCCTATCTTAAGCTGGGTTCTCTAGAGAGGGAAACCAATGAAGCGTGTGTATGTATGTGTGTATATATATTTTATGAGTCCATGGATGGTAGTTCTGGCAGAAGTGTTGCATGCAGGGAAGGGAAATCTATATCCACAGTAAGTGTCTATCCTAGTAAGAACAAAATGCTGCCCTTTCTGTGATGGAAGTGGTCCAATATAATCAACCTGCCACCAGGTTGCTGGCTGATTGCCTCAAGGAATGGTGCCATATTGGGGACTCAGTGTTGGTCTCTGCTGCTGGCAGATTGAGCATTCAATAGTGGCTGTAGCCAAGTTGGCCTTGGTTAGTGGAAGTTCATGTTGCTTAGTCCATGCATAACCTCCGTCCCTGTCACCATGGCCACTTCGTTCATGAGCCCACTGAGCAATGATGGGAGTAGCTGGGGAAAGAGGATTACTGATTTCTGCAGAGCGTGTCACCCTATCCATTTGAGTCCTCCTCTTCTGAGGTCACCATTTGGTGAGCACTCACCTGAGAAACAAATATCTTCTTTAGCCCATTCAGGGAGGTCTGTCCACATACCTCCTCCCCGTACCTCCTTGACACCAATTTTCCAATCATGTTCCTTCCAAGTCCCTGACCATCCAGCTAAACCATTGGTCACAGCCCATTAATCAATATACAGTTGCATATCTGGCTGTTTCTCCTTACAAGCAAAGTGAACAACCAGGTGTACTGCTCAAAGTCTGCCCGTTGGGAGTATTTTCCTTCACCACTGTCCTTCAAGGAGGTTCCAGAAAGGAGCTGCAATGCTGTTCCTGTCAACTTTCAGGTGGTGACTGCTTGTCAGGCAGAAGCAGATGTAAACCAGGTACAAGTTTTCTTTTCCTCAGTGAACTGATCGTATAAAACTTCCGATGAAGCTGTAGGTACAGACTGGAATGGGGAAGGTAATGTGATACGAGTGGAGACCATGGGCATTTGAGCCACTTCCTCATGCAACTTACTTTTGCCTTCAGGTCCTGCTCCATCTACATCTCATATATATACTACTTCCATTTAATGATGGAGTGATGCTGTGCCCTTCCTACTTTGTGACTTTTTGGGTCACACCCTGTTCATGATAGGTAGCTCAGGCCATATCATGACTTGGTGACCCATAGTTAGGTGTTTAGTCTCTACCAAGGCCCCGTAAAAAGCCAAAAGCTATTTCTCAAAAGGAGAGTAGTTACCTGCAGAGGATGGCAGGGCCGTGCCCCAGAATCCTCAGGATTTGCACTGTGATTCAGCAATAGGGGCCTGCCAAAGACTCCAAACATCATCTTTATCTGCCATTATCACTTCAAGGACCATTGGATCAGCTGGATCATAATGGCCCAAGTGGTAGAGTGGCTTTCACAGTAGCCTGAACCTGTTGCCGAGTCTTCTTTTGTTCTGGGCCCCACTCAAAACTAGCAGCTTTTTGAATCACTTGATAAATAGGCCAGAGTAGCACATCTTACTATAAGGCATATGTTGCCTGCAAAATCCGAAGAAAGTCACAGGGTGTTGTGCCTCCTTTTTTGTTGTAGGAGGGGCCAGATACAATAACTTATCCTTCACTTCAGAAGGAATATCTCGACATGTCCCATGCTACTGGACCCCTAGAAATTTCACTGAGGTGGGAGGTGCCTGAATTTTTGTCAGATTAATTTCCACCTTCTAGCATGCAAATGTCTTAACAATAAATCTAGAGTCATTGATACTTCTTCCTTACTGGGTACAGTTGGCATAATGTCATCAATATAAGGGACCAGTGTGATGTCTTATGGAAGGGAAAGGCTATTGAGGTCCCTGTGGACTAAATTATGACATAGGGCTTGAGAAATTGACATACCCCTGGAGTAGGACAGTGAAGGTGTTTTGTTGGTGAGTCTAAGAAACCAGAATCGAGAAAAAGTCATTGGCTGGATCAGTAGCTACACTCCAGGTACCAAGAGATGTATTAATTTGCCCAAGCAATGAAGTCACATCTGGAACTGCAGCTACAAAAGGAGTCACTGCCTGGTTATGTTTTTGATAATCCACTGTCATTCTCCAAGATTCATTTGTTTTTTGCACAGGCCAGATAGACGAGTTGAATGGGGATGTGGTGGGAATCACTACCCCTGCATCCTTCAAGTCCTTGATGGTGGCAGGAATCACTTCAATCTCTGCAGGAATGTGGTATTACTGTTGGTTTACTATTTTCCTAGGTCGGGTTAGTTCTAATGGCTTCCATTTGGCTTTTTCCTACCTTAATAGCCCTTACGCCCTTGTCAGGTATTCAGTGTGGGAGTTCTGATTGTTGCTGAGTATGTTTATTCCAATTGTATTACGGAACTGGGGAAGTCATTACAGGATGAGTTCGGAGACCCACTGTGAGACAGGCCTGAGCTCTATAAGACTCAATTAATAACCTGACCTCCATATGCCCCTACTCTGACTGATGGGCTACAGTGACATTTCGGGTGTCCTGGAAGTAGTGTCAGTTCAGAACCAGAATCTAGTAATTCCCAAAAAGCCTGATTATTTTCTTTTCACTCTTGTAAAAGGCTGTAGATCCCTTTATGGAAGAGTGGGAGAAAAATTAATAGTGTAAATTTTTGGCAGTGAGTGGGACCCTTCCTCAAGGGGACCCAGCCTTCCCTTCATTCAAGGGTTTGTGTATCTGTATACTGGTTCAAGTCTGCGAATTGATTGAGGGTTTGTGACTCTCTTGTGGTGATTCAAGTTAGATTGCCATTCACTTGTCCTGATTGTACAGATCAAGTCAATATTTAGTAGATTTCCCATCTGTCTCACTCCTGGGGACACCATGACTAACTAAATAGCCAAGGCCGTAAGTCCATACAAGTGAGACTATTCTGATTATTGCTTTGACTCCCGCTGTCTATTGCGGTAACCATACCCACCTTGTTTTTTCAATTTAGTGCTGCCACTTGGCCCCTACCACCATGAGGCCCAGTCAGCCCCATGATAGTAGTTAGGTATCTTAATTCTGTTACAGCAGTTCCCACTGTCAAATCTGACTTATGTAAAATAGCAATCACAGCAATCTTCAAGGATTCTAGGGCTCCTTTTACGATTTTGGTCTTCACCATTGTGGTAAAAGGTGTGTCTTCTAGAGAGTCTTATGTGTGGATCTGTGAGTTTAACCAGATAAATCCACTCTAACATGCCAGTTTCCCTAAGCCTTTGGATATCTTCTTCTACAGTATACCAAGGCAGGTCTGGTACTTCAACTTGATTTAGTGTAAGTCACTGAGCAATCCATGCTTTAGTGATCCAACCAAGTAAACTATTATATCCTTTCTTAAATTCCCGAGGTATATATAACATTGAATGAAGAATCTATGTTTAGTGAGCCCGTATCAGTAAACTCAGAGTGATCTAAAACTCAGACTAATCTAACTTTATGTTTCCTGCAGCATTTTTCCACACACCCTTAATAGCAATTCCCACACATACTGTACTTCACCTTTTGGGGCTCGCTGGGGCTTAAGCCTACTTATAGGTCTAGAAGCAAAAGTAGGTGGATCCTGGGAACATTCATCAATTTCTTGTAATGCATCTACCTCAGGTGTTGCCCCAGGCAATGCCCCAGGTTTCGGCTCAGTTGATATCACAAAGACAGTTCAGACACAGCTGGGTTAATCTCATCAGCTGGCGGTGGAAAGGGTAATGATTTTACTCTTGAGGGTGACTTAGCAGACAAGGATGGCGTGATCTCTTTGTACGGAAATAACAGGGCTGGTTCTGTTGGCAGGAGTGCTTCAATAGAATTTAGGGGCTCCTTGTCCCCACTTCCTGATTATCTTCCCACATATCCCCATTTCAAGTTTCAGGATCCCAATTCTTCCCAATCAGTGTCCTCACTTTTACTTCAGACGTCATTTGGGGTTGGGAATTCTTTGGGCGTTGTAATTCAGGCATTCTTATGGTGAGACTCTTGGTTTGGTTTTCAGCAATATCAGCTATTTTACTACAAGAAATAAGGCTTTCTTTCAGAGCACAAGTGACAACCTTGAGGTCACTTATGCAGGACTTGAACTGTGACTCTGAAGCCTTGACTCATCTTTTTTCACCAGTTTGTTTAGCGAAAAGTAGGCCCAACCAACCAGTTTTCTTATGCTTCTCATTCTGACTAAATTGAAGAAGTATATTAAACATACGATCACCCAGAGCCTCGCTTCTCACCAATATTTAATCTATTGATGGTGTATTTTGCATATTAATGTTGCTGCCTCATGCCATGTATTAGTAGCGCCCTGTTTACTCCTGGAGGCAGAGTCATCAGTGCCTTTAAAACTAGCCAGACTGGAGAACCAATTTTGAAAACTTATCCTTATGGTTTTGTTTCTCTAGAACCGCTCTCTACACCAAATGTTTTAAGCTGGGTTTTCTAGAGAAGCAAAACCAGTGAAGCGTGTGTATATGTATGTGTGTGTGTGTGTGTGTGTATAAAGAGGGGGGAGAGGGAGAGAGGGAGATGCATCTCAAGGAAATGGCTCATGTGGTGGTAGAGGTTGGCAAGTCTCAAGTTTTTGGTCAGCTTTTAGGCTGGAGGCTTCTCCTGACCTACGTACCTACAGGGGCTGAGAAACCTAAGATCCGCAGGTCAGATGGCATACCAAGGCTCATGTGCTGCTAAGTGTAATGAATCCAAGATCGGCAGATGAGATGGCAGGCAGCTGGCCCATCAGCAGCTTGTATAACAGACTGCTGAGCCAAGTCCTAAGAACTGGAGGTCAGATGATGATGAGCTGGATGCAGGATGCAGAGCAAGCAAGAGAGCTTTCCCAGAATGTCCCTGTATGTATTGGTTGTAGGCCAGGCCCCTGAGGAAACTCCTTTTACAACTGATTCAATGATTGCTGATCACGTCAGATCATATCATGGAGGATGACTATATCATTACATAGCTGCCAAATTACATCATTGCATAATTGCCAAACTGCGTCATTATATAACTGCCAAACCCTTGAGAATCACGGCCCAGTCATGTTGACATGCAACCTTAACCATCACAGTTACAAAAGAAGAGCAGCGTAGCTCTTGCCTGGAATTCTGTGTCAAGTGGAAATGACTAGATAGTAATTAGAAGAAATACATTTTTGAAAGCTAAATTACATTGTGGGAGAAATCCTTATGTATTAATATGCCGTTAAGTATGGTAATCATCTTTTTTTTTCTTGACCCTTCCTACTTCTTGTAGTCGTTTTCGAAAAAAAGACTGAATAGTTAAATACTTTAAATAGTTAAAAAAAAAAAAAGAAGAAGAAAATTGTCACAGAGAACATGTTTTTGATGAAGGGACTATGGCGTGAGGGAATCCTATTCCCCCTCCCCTTCCTTCTATAATGGTCAAAAGGATATACTTTCTTAAGTGTAAAACAGAATACCTTTTAGAAATTAAACACTGTGAAAGAACTGTGAAGTACTTGTCCTTCTTAAATGTAAGCTGAAAAACAATTTAAGGAAAGATGAAAGAAGTACCCTAATTAGGTTGAGACATACGAAATTGCTTACTCTAACTGCCTTTTTTCTATAAAAACTCTAATGTAGTTCAGCTTAATATTTTTCAGAGGTGGCCTCAATCATCTTTGGCTCTAAATATCTTGAATTTTTGTTGATTTAGCACTCAACTCTACTCTTGGAGATTTTGTTTCAAGTAAAATTGAAACTGAGAAGTGAAAATTATCTTTTTTTGTAGACCAGATTATATTATTTTAAAGAATAGGGAAGGTCTTTTTTTTTTTTTTTTTTTTTTAGCTTTGTCTCTTTTTCCTTCTTACTTATGGAACATATCACAAGAGCTTATAACGCCCGCCCTTTTCAGGTGTTTTTACTGAAGTAATCTAGCAGAGAACGTTCATTCCTTTTGATCTGGTATCTTGTCGGCTTGGCCCCTCTTTCAACTCCGTAAGTGCTTTGGTTTGGATGACAAATAATGTGATCACCCTGTGCACAGTAGATCTTCAGTATATATTCAGTAAATATCTGAATATACAATAATTATAGATATTTGAAGCCATTTAGGACACCTTTAAATAGTTGAGAAAATAAATGAGAAATCTGTTAATAAACAACAAAGGTGCATGGTTAGAGGAGGCTAGACTCAGGAGATGTCAGGTGATAGAACTTGGTAACTGAATGATGTGAGGATGGGGAGTTGGCCTTGTGAAGGTTGACTTTAGACTTGTAGCTTGGCTGACTAGGTAAGAGATTGGTGTTCTCTTAACTAAGATACAGAACAGTGGAGGAGAAGCAAATGAGACAGATTTGGGACTGGAATGTGGGAGAGAAGGTGACACATTTAGTTTTAGTTTTAAAATGCCCATCAATTATTCTGGTTGAGATACCTGGTGCAAAAAACAAAACAAACAAAAAAAGAACATCATTGCTGTTGAGTTGATTCTGACTCTTAGTAACCCTGTAGGATGAAGTAGAACTGCCCCAGGGCATCTTTTCAGAAACTGACTGCCACAGCCTTCTCCTGTGGAGCGGCTGGTAGGTTCAAACCAGTGACTTTTGGTAAGGAGCTGTGTACTTAACACTGCGATACCTCTTAGGTATTCAGAAAACAGTTGATCTAGGGCTTAAAAGAGAGATTAATACTTGAAATATGTATGTCTGCTTACATGTGTTTATAAACAAAACCAAACCTGTTGCCGTCTTGTCGATTCTGACTCAGCAACCCTTTAGCATAGACTGGAACTGCCCCGTAGAGTTTCCGAGGGTGGCTGGTGGGTTCGAACTGCTGACCTTTTGGTTAGCAGCTCAGCTCTTAACCACTGCGCCACCAGGGCTCCACATGTATATGTAAGTGATAAATATTTACGTATCATAGTTGTTGAAACTATAGAAGTAATTTTGACGTGGTAGAGAAAATATACTTAAAGAAACAATAGTACCAATTTTCTTTTTTCTTTGATATGAATGTGGTTTGTTAGGATTTATCCTGTAATGTCAGATCTCTGTGTGTGTGTGTGTGTGTGTATGTGTATTCAAGATAACCTCTATTCTCATTTAATGTTTTTGTGGTTCTTTAGTTAGTTGTAAGATAATATAATGATAATGTGAAGTTTTTGTATTTATAAAACAGGAGACTCTCTGTGAGTGTTTATTAAATCAGATAAGGACCATTTTAAGGTTGTATTTGAAGTATATAATATTTCTTTTAGGATAGATGGTGATAAAATCCTAATGAGTTGTCACTGTTTTATCTGCGAAGTTCCCTAATTAGTATTCATACAGGTATTTTTTAGTGAAAATAACCTCTTGGAATCTAAAATGTTATGAAAGGAATTTTACTACACCATTTCTGCCTTTATCTGGAACATTTTGTTTTCTTAGATGTTTACATATTGTGTCTATTGCCTCTAAAAGAATTGATTTATTATGATTTATGAACTTCTTTCTACTTGTAAGCCACACATTTTTTCATATTTTAAAATTTCTGAAATTGGGATGTGTTTTAGAGTTAATTGGTACATTAATTTGCTATTGTTTTTTTGCCTTTGAAGAGCTGTTATTAAAACAATGGTGTATCTGAAAATCGATGTTGTCTTAGAGTCAGGTAAATACTGTACATTAAATTATTATAATGTACTACACAAGACATTTATTGTTGTCAAGGGGCCCTTTGATTAGTTGATTTCAATTTTGGCTCTCAGGTTATTTTGTATTACAGAATTTAGAGTTTAATTTCTGGCTGGAAACACTGATTTTCATGACCTTCAGGCAGTAAACTAACACTGAGAATTTATTATTGAACTCATTATTTTTCCAAAACTCTTCTCTTTATTCTGGAGTTATCCACTGGTTGTTATGTTCTGACTTCCTATTTTAAACCATGAGCCACCCAGGGGTTGGTCACTTCATTCTTCCTTGTGTTTCTAGGGCTAGTTTTATGCAGTGATGCATGGTGAGTGAGGGGGCGGGCCCAAGTTTGCTGGTGGATGGGCTGGTGACTTCCCACCTGCCTCATGGCCCACATCTGCTTTTCTTTGTGATAGTCCAAACTTGCCGTGGACTTGATGAGTTTGTACCTCCATTGTCAGCACAGTGTACTTTTGTAGCTAATTTGGATTCTTTTTTTTTTTTTTAATGGCATAGAAACGTTGGCAGGATTATCCAGAATAATTTACTTGCCTGTATCTATCATATTTTTCAGGTTATTAAGACATTCATTGGAGAATATTTGGAAATTCGAGAAAAACTTAAGTAAAAGATAAAATTTTAAGCTTAACATTACTGCCCCGTGATACCACTGAGAACTTTTGTGGGGGTGTGTGTGTGTGTGTGTGTGTACATATATATGTATATATATGGAAACCCTGGTGGCGTAGTGGTTAAGTGCTCCGGCTGCTAACTAAAGGGTCGGCTGTTGGAATCTGCCAGGCGATCCTTGCAAACTCTATGGGGCAGTTCTGCTCTGTCCCGTAGGGTCGCTATGAGTCAGAATCGACTCGACGGTACTGGGTTTGGTTTTTGGTTTTGTATCTATATATAATACACACATGCATATTTAATTGTCTGCATTTATATATGACATGAAATGGAAAATATTTCTTCCAAATTATTCCGTGATATTTCTCTTTAACCGGAGTTCTCTTCAGTTGAAACACGCTGTGCTGATATATTTTTTATTGTAGATTTCTTACTGTACTTGTCTTCTGGTTTTTTGTTTGAAATAATGGGTTTAAATCAAGACCCTTTTAACCGAATTGATCTATCATGAGAATGTATGAATGTATTTAGTAGAATTTTTATTTCACTAAAACTACTGCTTTAACTATGTTTATAAATATAAAAAATATCATTGCATATGCAAAGATTTTTCTGACTGTATGTCCAAAGGAAAATAACTATATCTCTTTTGTAGAAATATAGCAATAAGAATTCTTATAATTATTTATAGGAGCTTGAAAGTATTTCTAAGCAGATTTTTGTGGCACTGCGATTCTTCCTGATTTAAGAATGTACATTAAAAAAATTGTATTTTTTACTCCTTTTTTGGAAAATACTGATCTTCTTACCACAGGAGTAGCAAATGAAAAGTAAGAGTGATGTCATGGATTGAATTGTTTCCCCCCACGATATGTGTCAACTTGGCTAGGCCATGATTTCCAGTATTGTGTGGTTGTCCTCCATTTTGTGATTTGATGGAATTTTCCTATGGGTTGTAAATCCTAATCTCTGCTTGTGGTTAATAAGACAAGATTAGGTTATGTTAAAGAGGATTAGGGTAGGATATAACACCCTTACTTGGGTCATATCTGTGATTTGATGTAAGGGGAGTTTCCCTGGGGAGTGGCCTGTGTTACCTTTCATCTTACAAGAGAGAGAGCAGTGAGTAGATACACCTTCTTTGAACCGGGGTTTCTGTGCTGAGAAGCTCCTAGACCAGGGGAAGATTGATGACAAGGACCTTCCCCCAGGTCACATAGAGAGAAAAGGCCTTCTAGAGCTGGTGCCCTGAATTTGGAATTCTAGACTCCTAGACTGTGAGAAAAACATTTCTGTTTGTTAAAGCTATCTACCTGTGGTATTCCTGTTAAAGCAGCACTAGGTAACTAAGACAGTGAGTTTCTCTGGTTTGAGGAAATTTCTGTTTTTCATTACATCTACTTTCAGTCTGAAAAATGGAACAAATGTTATTTATCCTGAATGCCAGCCAGTATAGTAACCAGCTAGTTAGGGAAGTAACATTAGAAACGTACTATACCTCAGTCTATTATACCCACAGATACTCTCATGTAATTGCTTTATTTTTATTATTATTTGAAGATTATTGTGTTGGTAGAATTCTTTCTCTTTTTGGAAGCAGATGTTGGAGTTGTAAAGGATGGGCAAGATTTTTTTTTTTTTTTAATAGAAGAGGTACTTATTTCCATTTTAGTTTTAGATTTTGACCTCAATTAGAATTATGGAGAATAGCATACAGAATTAGTTATTTCCTCTGGTATAGCTGGTATTTTAATATAATTACTTCTTTAATTGCTATTATATTTTTTTAATGCAAGTTTCTTGCAAAAACATCAGCTGTGTCTTTCTTCCACACTTGATCATCTCCCTCTGTGTATTATGTAGGGTTGTGATCTAGTCCCTCTCCCTCCCCGCCCCCCCAGGGGTGTAGTAAAGCTCATTAGCTCCCGGCACAGAGAACTCTGGGCGTGTTGGACACATCCTTGTTTGAACTGTAGAGGTTTCTACTCATGGGATGTCCATTCTGGCTTTAGATTGTGAAGGGTCATTGTTAATAAAATTACCAAATAGATTTTGCACAAGATTATTTAATGAAGAATTTGACTAGTTGCAGTGTGTGTGGATAGATTTTTAATTTTTAAATACAGGAACTGCATTTACTTTTCTTATTTTTAGACTTGTGGGAGGGTTTAATAAGGGAGAAAACAAGAATAAGGACAAAACCCAAAATACCTAAAGATGGTAGATTTGGCATAGAAATTTTTTGGCTAAAATAAGAACTCTAAGTAAAATAAGTTACTTGTATGCTAAAATATTAAATAAGATCTTCCCCTGCTGAACGCTATTCTTTAATTGTTGTGTATCTTTCATATTACTTGATTTTGAAAAACTATTCTTTCATGAAGATCCATAATCTGCCATTGACCTGAATCAAAGCATATTTGGAATGCTTCTAGAAATCTCTTCATAGAATCAACTAAAAAGAAGGCATAGAAATTGAACTCAAATTTAATAACTGTTATAGGGGTTATGAACACATTTAAATATGTTGAATGCTGTGTAAATAATCTTTTTAACGGTCATTTTATAAGTTGTTTCCTAATATTTTATTTCTGAGATTGAGCAGTGTGGTATTTCTTGCTATATAATATATTCTTGTATAAATATGTGTGATTATATTTATCTAGTCTCCTTTAGATGAACATTTGGGTTATTTCCAGTAATCGCAAAATATTGCAAACAACACGAATAGTTCATTGACTTCTACAATATGATACCATTTTTTTAATAGCTCAAAAGTGTTATATGTAGTAAAGCTATAAAATAAAGTAAGAGAATAATAAAATTATTCAGCATGTGGTAATTTTCCAGAGAGGAGGCAGTGAGGTGAGATTGGGAGGGGCACATAGATGTATATTATGCTTCATACTTGCCTAGATGTTGCATAAATTCTTTGGTCTGTATCAAATCTTATACATTGAGAATATTTATAAAGATCTGTTTTAAAAAGGCAGCATGATAATTGGTTACTTTGTGGAGAATCACAACTATATACCTGTGGAGGGAGAGGAAAAAACAACCCTTCTAGCATTGTATGAATAAGTTTTATTGCTGTCTGTGTGATTTCTGGATATTTGTAAGTTACTTAGCTGGACTTATTTAAATGGCGTTATGGAAAGTAAGCCATTATATGGAAGTTTGTCCCATTTGGGCAAAAATGTTAAGAATTGCCAATTTCTTCATGGGCCAATAAAAAATTGCTGTTCATCTCATAGAATGATTGTGAAGATAAGATTTATAAAGGATTTAGAAAACACCGTTAAATGTTACGTGCTGCTGAAATGTAAGGCCTTTCTCTTCATCTTTCCTATTCTGGTGTTCTTTCCAAACATAATCATTTGATGTTGTGGGGCCTCAGAATTCTGGCTTTGCTTGACACACTGTTCTGGATCTGGTCTTGATTTTGGTAATTAACTAGCATACGGGTTTCATGTTGTTACTGCAGCATCCTCTCTCATCAGTCCTTCTGATAAAGGCACTGCAGGTGGCGAGGATATATGAGGAAAATAAATTATGTATAAGCAAGCATTTAGAGTAGACGAGAGACTAATTTTGTCCAATTTAGCAATGCGATCTTATGGTGATGATACTGAAGCCAACTGATCAGATCTTTGCCCAGGATTCTGTCCTGGACTCGTAAGAAATATGTATTCTTTAGCTAACTCAATCCTCATACGAGCAGCCTAGGATATCTTGTTTATGTCATCTCTTTTGGTTGGTAAATCATTTCAACTAAAATAGAAACGTTTTTCCTGCTCACACCCGTTTCTGGTCTCCTCATTCATTCAGTCATACAGTCATTTCCTTCCTATCTCCATTCCTTCCTTGTCGCACAGAGAGGCATATTGTTCATTAGCAATTAACTATTCACCTGCTTAAGTGGAAAACAGTGCAATGATGTCCCTGAGATACCTTGCACCCAGTCATTGCCTGAAGGGAGAGACTGCATATTCATGATACAGAAGAAATCTGTTATGATTTATGGAATATTTGTCTGAGAAAGGGAGGATGTGTGAAGCATTCTATTTCCTTATACTGGCTTGATTGGTACAGGGTTCAGTGTCAGGAAATGCAACCAAGTGCCTTACTGAGGACAAAAAGACTGCTGTTGTTTTCAGTTAGGTTTCACAAACCTTAAGTTTGATGTGTTATTAAATTGCTAAAGGAAAGTATTCTAAGCCCAACAGAATTCCAAAAACTGATTCTACTTTATATATATATGGTATGGGTGTATACATGAGTGTGTGTGTGTGTGCCATCCTCTTCAAAATTAGTAGAGTTCTAAATGTAATTAAAATAAGAACACACAGAGAGCATCTCCTCTTAATTTTTTTATTATCCTTATTTAAAAAAAAATTACCTAGCTGAATTAAAGATATGATATGGAAATTAGTTTTGCCAATTTGTAAATTAAAGCCAAATACTTTTTAAGTTAACATGTTTTTTTTGTATTTGCACATATTCAGGGAAGCTATAGAAAAAATGCTTCTGAGAAAGTTTGGTATGTAAAAAATTTAGAGCTTTCTTAACTTATGAAAAGTCAGCCCCTTATTTCCTGTTTGGTGATACTGAGTCAGTGTAAGTACTGATTTTAGAACTATTTGGCTGTACCAAGTTCAGAAAAGTGTCCATGCTCAGCAGCATTAATGAAGTTCACATTATCACATCTCTTAGATCAGATACTGATATTTTGAATGTTAAGAATGAATGGAAATTTCAAGGTGAATCTGAAAACCGTAGAACACATCTGCTCTGAGGAGAATGTAACATTAAAGAATTCACTTCCTGTATATAATGTATATTCATGTACACATCTATTAGTTTGTGGACAGAATTTTTAAATGAAAGTGAGTGGAGTTTAATGGCTTTTAACATTCCAGAATTTATCAAAAGCTCATCAGCTGGAATGCTACACAGTGAGTACTGAAAATGTTCAGGGTTTTAAGCTTATAATAGTCTGTAGGCAATAGAAAACTAAAATGTTACTTTGGAAATTTTAAAATATTGGAAAATATCATTGGTGTGTATGTAAATATGAAGGAGCGCAGTGGTTGAAGCACTTGACTACTAACTGAAAGGTCGGTGGTTCGAAACCACCGGCAGCTCTGTGGGAGAGAAATGTGGCAGTCTGCCTTCTTGGAGATTTACAGCCTTGGAGACCCTATGGGGTTGCTATGAGTGGGAATCAACTCGATGGCAGCGGGGTTTTGTAGGTAAAGATGGGAGTATTTTGAAATGTGTTAATGCTGTGAAAAGTTTGTTTTCTTATATTAAACTTTGGTTATCATGCATGCCTCAATGTTTAGAAATAATAAAAATTACGTTCAACTGTTTTCACACAGTAAGTTTTAAGAGTTGATTAGTTTATTTTGGTGTTTCTAACATTTTGGAATTTTCTCATATCTTTCCCCTGAACAGTAAGTTGTCAAATCTTTGAGGATTTCCCTCTCTATATTTGACCAGCAAGTATCAGAAAAAGCTTGCAAAGTCTTTTGGTATTCGAAATATCATTATTTGGACAGCATTTCTGCCATCAAAATGAAACATTTTGGGTTTAATTTAAAATCAGCTGCCATCACCTTGAAGCATATTTTCATTACAAATCAAATTATAAAGTTTTAATTTAAAATAATTTGTTAATACAAATAAGATTTTGATCCTGCTTCAGTTTTGTCCCTTTTTACTGTGAAAGCAAAAGGAAAAAAAAAAATCTCTTCCTATGGCTTTCAACCTCAAGAAAGTGAAAAGAATTTTAATTTTATGACAGCAATCATAAACAGTACATTAGGTTTTCTATAATAACATGTACCATTAAAAAGCTTCATTATGGCAGAAGCCTACAATCTTTACACCACAGTGAGGAAGAAAAAACATTACTAAGTATGAGAATTTCATGGCATCTTTACCTGTCATGTCAAAAGCACCGTACAGTGACTTGAGGACAGTGACGTCCTGACTGGTGACACTAGCAGCCACAGCGTCACTTCGCATTATCACCCTGGGCTAACCGAAAGTGCTCCCCGAAGCCAGTCTGTGTTGCCTAGTCCTAGATGAGGTCTTCATGGGTGCTGACCATAAAAAGTTCATCAAAGTAATGAGGCGAGGAGAGAGCTTGGTGCTCATGGGCAGAGTTCAGCACCAAGGAGTGTGAGCTGGCTCCAGCTGTGACAATAAAACAGCAGGTGGCTGCTGTCATTAGGGGTGGCAGATGAGGCAGGGGACTAACATTCAGCCCACAGAACTCTCGTTTGTTAGCCATCGCCACTGTACCATGCAAAATAGCTTCCATCTCAGTCAATTTTACTTTGTAAAATGGTATGCATAGCCGTAGAATATGAGAGCCCTGAGCATACCGCTCTGCTCTGACCTGGACTGGCCTGACCTTTCTGTACCCCTCAAACCTCCCTCCCCCCCTTTTTTTTGTCCTGAAAACACTGCTTTACCAACTTCTGTTGAGAATGGCCTGTATTATTTCAGAATGGTATTTGAATTTTTAAAAATAAAGTGCCATTTTTGCCAAAGTGCTGCAGTTATTACATAGCATTAGGGGATGTTGACTTTGTGACTGTCTGTAAAACTGCTGTAACTTCCTTTTGGGTTCCCCATTATCCTTGTCACCCCCTGTGAAGAATGTACATTGGCAGTAAAGAAAGAGAAGGGATGAAGCAGAAATGTCAAGGAAATTTTCATGGATTTATGGTTTGAGGTACCACAGCACTCATTTCCGGGTTTATTCTGTTCTCAGAGATTTCAGTTTAGAAGCAAAGCCTGGTTTTATTTTGATAATGAGTGGATCCATGGGCATTTTAGTATATTCTTATAGTAAATGTATAAAAGTTGACTCAAGTCTTAGTGTCTTTTTGGGGGAGTAAAACTCCAAATAATGGAAAGCATGGTTTTTTCCTGTAATACAGTAGGGAAAGGAAATTCAAAGAGTGTGACAGCGAGCAACTGGAGAAACAAACATCTTATTGACAACTATAAAAAGTAGATTAGTAGGAATTATGTTGCCCTTCTTATGCACTCTTCTGAAGCAAAACAGACCAGAATTTATTTAGGAACATAAAAGATCTTTAGGAAATAACCAACTCCATTTTTTTCTAATTGAGGAAAGAAATACTAGCAAAACCAAATCTGTTGGCATCGAGTCGATTCCAACTCATAGCAACTCTATAGGACAGAGTAGAACTGCCCCATAGGGTCTCCAAGGAGTGGCTGGTGGATTAGAACTGCTTACCTTTTGGTTAGCAGCCATAGCTTTTAACCCCTGCACCACAGGGCTCCCACAAAGTACTACAGATAGTCTAGACGAACTTTTATAGTTTGCAACCACCTGTTTTTAAGAGTGTCTGCCTGCTCTGGTGGTACAGTGGTTAAGAGCTCGGCAGCTAACCAAAGGTTGGCAGTTTGAATCTACCAGCTACTCCTTGGAAACCCTATGGGGCAGTTCTACTCTGTCCTGTAGAGTTGCTATAAGTCAGAATTGACTGTGGCAATGGGTTTGGTTTTGGTCAGTCATTCTGTATTTCTTAGATGGACAAGACTTTTCTTATTTGTTTGGTTTATGCCATTGTACATGCATGGATTTTTATTTTATTTTGATTTGTTGCTATAATTAATACTTTTGGTACACAAATTACCCTAGTCTGGTCAGTGGGGGCCCTTTTACATCATCTCCTGTGTTCTTTTGCATGTCTCTATCACTCTTTGGTCATTCATTTATGGCACAAGATATCCTGGTCACCTGTTATTCTTTCCCTGCCCCAGACCTGGAATCAGCTTCTTTGCCAAGGAGCCCTGGCTCCTTCTAATGGAGAGTGGTATTTATAAACTATGATCTGGGTAAGCTCACTGATTTTAGACTTTCCTTTCAGTGAATCCCAGAAACCCAGTGCTGTCGAGTTGATTCTGACTCATAGCGACCTCATTTCTTGCAGAATTGTTTACTAAGACATGGCTTCCGATATATCACTCTCATTTCACAGAAATCTCTGTGGAGCTGTGAGAAGTGTGTAGTGATAACTCTCAGGCCCTTCTCTTCCTGTGAAGGCAAAGGAGCCGAAAGACTGTAGTGTGAAAGGGAGGCACAGGAGTGGATCCTTGAAAGTGCAGCCCTCAAAAGGAGGCATGGGTCAAGAATTGCCTTCCACTCCTGGTGTTTTTGGTTGTTACAGTCTACTTAGAGGACACTGTTAACATTATTAGGGGTGGTGAGGGCTGCTATGTACAGCCTGTAATAGGAGGAACATTCATGTACAGAACAGAATTGTCCTGTCTTCTATGGCTTTGGCATTTGTGAAGAAACGAGTTAACACAGCAGGCCTGTATCTGCTATCAGGCCTAGGCTGGTGTCTGGGAACTTCGATTTTGGGTAGGTTTCTATAGTTCCCTGATGAGAATGGTTCACCTTGGTGAAACTATTTGTGAAGACAACACAGTTGTATGCTTAACACCTGCTTTTCTTCTGTGAGTCTGCCGTTTTGGTACATAGTAGGCAGAGAGTTCCTACATGACTATTCCCAATAAAAAACCCTGGGTGCTGATTCTCTAATGAGCGTCCTCGGTAGACTGCATTTCACATGCGTTCCCACAGCTCATTGCTCAGGAATTAAAAGTGTCCCATGTGACTCTACTGGGAGAGGATTGTTGGGAGCTTGACCCTGGTTTCCTCCACGCTTTGCCCCTGCGCCATTTCCATCTGCTGATTTTGCTCTGTATCCTTTCTCTGTAAAAAAAAAAACAAAAACAAAAAACAAAACCTTAACCATTAGCACAGCTATATGCTGAATCCTGGGAGGACTCCTAGAGAGTCACTGAACCTGAGGGAGTTTGAAGTGATTTTTTGATTGGGATATATTGGAATATAATTCACATACCATGAAGTTTAGCCCTCCTTGATGGTCTGCAATTCAGTGGTTTTTAGTATATTCAGAGTTGTGCATCCACGACAACTCTCCTTCCAGAACATTTTTATCAACCCAGAAAGAAATACTGTATACCTTAGTAGTCATTCATTCCCTATTACCTCACCCCCAGGCCACAGAAACCACTAATCTGCCTTCTGCCTCTGTGGAATGGTCTATTCTAGACGTTTCGTGTAAATGGAGTTGTACAATATGTGGCCTTTTGTGTTTGGCTTCTTTCACGTGGCATGCTGTTTTCAAGATTTATCTTTGTTATAGTGTATATCAGTAATTCCTTTTTTTAGCTGAATGATATTTGATGGCTATACCACATTTTGTTTATCCGTTCATCAGTTCAATAGGCGTTTGGGTTGTTTCCACTTTGGGGCTATTCTGTGTAGAGCTGCTGTGAATATCTATGTACAAGTTTTTGTGTGGACATAATGTTTTCATTTCCTTTGGGTATATCCCTAGGAGTGTAACTGCTGGGTATATGTTAACTCTGTGTTTAATTATTTCAGGAAATGCTAGACTGTTTTCCGAAGTGGCTACTGTATTTTACATTCCTACTAGCAGTGTCTGAGAGTTCCAATTTCTCTGCATCCTCACCAAAGCTTATTTTTTCCTGTCTATTTGAGTCTAGCCATCCCAGTAGGTTTGAAGTAGTAGCTTGCTGTAAGAGTTCTTTATGTATTCTGTATACAAGTTCCTTAGCATATATATGATTTGCAGATACTTTCTTCCATTCTGTGAGTGGTATTGTATTTTCACTTTCTCAGTGGCTTCCTTTGACACAAGAAAGCTTTAAATTTTGGTTAAGCCCAGTTTATTTTTTCTTATGTCACTTGTATCTAAGAGACCATTGACTAATCCAGGGTCATGAAAATTTCTTCTTATGTTTTCTTGTAAATATTTTATAGCTTTCTTTCTTATATTTAGGTAAAAAAAAAATGAATTGATCATAAATATAATGGTTTATTTCTGGACACTCACTTCTATTTCATTGATGTATATTTCCATCCTTCAGCCAGTACATGTATTTATTAGTGTAGCTTTAACCTAACTTAAAAGAATAAAGATTTATTGAGGAATTATTGACATAGAATAAACTATACATATTTAAAATGTACAATGATACATTTTGAAATAGGTATATATTATATATATATATAACTGTGACACCATAACCACAAAGGAGATAATGAACATAGTCATCATTGCCAAAAATTTTCATGTTTCCCTTTGTGATTTTTTTCCTCCTATCCTGCCCCAGCCCTCCCCAAGCAACCACAAATTATTATTTCATATATTTTGTCAATTTTCTGGTTGTTTCAGATGGGAGGGTAAATCTGGTCCCTGTTACTCCATCTTGTAAATTCTGAACCAATCAGGATTAGTCATTCATCCGGACAAGCAGATCTACTGTGATATGTGCATATATAATTGTGTGTGTGTGTATATGAAGTTAGGGGATTTGTTACAGGGGTTTGGTCTTATGCATTTGTCAGGGCTCGTTAACCAGTCTCTTTAAGGCTCTTGTATCTAATTCTGCAGCCTGAAGTCCACAAGTCAGGTGGGTTAGAAGGATAGAAAGGATGAAGAAGGAAGTAAAGTGGGGGAGCAAGAACAAGCTGGAACCCAAAAGCCTGGCTGGTGCCCATGAGGACATGTTGAATCCCTTGTAGCTTTCATTAAGTAATAAAAGGAAACAACTGTGAACACAACTTATTTTAAATGGTGAAAGGATTAGAAAGGAGAAAGACAATATCCTGACTTTATTATTATTTAAAAAATTCCTAAGTGTTTCTTATTTTGATGGGTTCACTTAGTTCATTTTATTATAAATTGTTAGAGGAAAGTAATTCAGCCAGAACTCCGATTAATTGACACTTGTGCCGTCCTCCAATGCAGCGGTAATTGATGGTGATGATTATCTCCCCGGAGCACTGCGTGTTTCTGATATGCCTGCCGAATCATTAAATAAAGATTACATTCTCTTCCATAAAGTTTTATTATTAAGTGCATTCCGTGTGTTCTAATGTTTTGCATAATTGTATTCCATGACAGATATTTATCTTAACTGTATGTAAACCTTAATACAGAGTCAGAGTGCCCCTTTATCAGAACATATCTCATAATGGCGCATTCAGGCTAAAGGAGTTCAACAGTAGATTGGATCGTTTTGAACTTACAGGTTTTGGCACTTCTTTATAAATAGCTCAATATGTACTGGTTGGCTAAATGTATTGAATGTGTGTCACCAGCAACTTCATTTTCACATAAATTATAACTTGAATAGGCTTGTTTAAAAAAATAACATTTAAAAAACAGTAAATTTAAAGTCTTTATTTCTAAAATTGCCCTTAAACCAGGAGTGCCTGTAGTTGCCTTGGAAATAGGACTGTTGTCAGCTCAGCACTTTAAGCTTGCAAACACTCTGGTAGAAATTACCAAGGAAAATTTCTTACTGGCTGTTTGACTGTGTGTGAAGCTTTGAGCCAACAGCCTAGGAGTCCCTTTGGTCTCAGCCACTCCCAGTTCCTCACAGACAGGACTGGAGTCTGGGTCTGGTTACCACTCTCCCATGGGCTACGTGTAAAACTGGAAATCCGTTTTTTCATAGACTTATTGATCGATCTTTTATTCCTTGACATAAACACCCTTGTGTATTTTAGCTCCTGCACATTTAATCAATAAGGACAATACCAGAATTATACCCTTGGAGAGGGAGAGAGTCTTAATATATTAATAGCAATAATCTATTGAGACTTACAGCATGCAATATGCTAGACACTTTAGTATAGGCTTATATGTACTGTATATAGGTATGTTTTCCTTTAGCCTTTGCCATTCTCAATTCCAGTATACTTCAGTTTTCTCATTTGTAAAAGGTAGTTAATAATGTCCTAGTATGCATCTATCACAGTTATTTTGGTGTTAACTCCAGTAGTCCATGCTGGCCATTTATTATCATACTTGGCACATAGTATTCTCTCATGAAAATAGTAACTTTTATTATAGTTGTATATTTTAGTCTTTGCTTAGCCTTATGAGGAAGGTCTTAGTATCATGGAAAGATGTTCAGAGTCCAGTTAACTAGTTCAAAGCCACAGTGCTTGAGCAGCTGCCTCTTCTTCCTCCTGATCCCAGGGTCTCCTCCTAACCACCACCACCACTACCGTCTTCATGGTGTTATAAAATCAGCTAAGGTGCATGGAGGGCTTGTGTGTTCCAGACATGACAGTAAGTCCTCGTGGTACGTCATGTCCTTTACGCTTCACCATAACTAGAAGGAGAGAGGGTGCTGTCCTTGAGTCATCACTGACGCAGCCCCCAGCTCTGTTTGCCAGGGCATTGCTCTCAGGCTCTGCCCCATTGGGCCATGCTGCCTCCTGCAAAGCACACTTGGATTTCTGTTTTATTTTCTGTGGACCTTGTTAATACTTTCTATTCTCACCTGATAATCTGACCTTAACAGAAGGTCCCGCCATTGATTGGTCGCCTTCAGAAGAGCTGAGATGACTCCAGGCAAAGGGTCCTCTATTGAGCTCTTTTGGGAAAGTCTCCAGTGAGTGTGGTCTTTCTTAAACCAAGTCAAATCTTGTTTCTTTGCTTTTTTTTAATCATTTGTTACTACAGTCCTCATTTTACAGTTTTATAGTATATCACTAATACACTTGTTTACTCAGGCCATTTTTTTTTTTTTAGAACTGTTTCATATTATCTTATATATTGTTCCTGACTTAATCAAGGTCAGGTCACTGCTAATTGGCAGAGTTTAGACTGAAGTTCTAGACTCAGGTTCTTTGACTCTACTTCAGCATTTTTTGAGCTCAGAAATAAAATACAATTCCATCTTTGATTTCCTTTGTTAATATTTATTAATAGTCAATTTGATAGTAAATGGGTTTTTTTTAGTTGAAAAACAATATAGCAGACACCTCTGCTGTGTTGGTTTTTAACTAAGTAAGGCCAGTGCATAAATTGTAGTTTATTAGATGGAGAGAGGCTAAACAGGTTTGTGATTAAGTGTAGCCTGTGGGCTCTGGAATTAGAAAACCTGTGTTTAACTCCTGACTGCCATTTGCTAGCTGCGTGACCTTGGGCAAGCTCTTTAATGTATATGTTCCTCTGGCTTTCATCTGCAAAATGGATTGTTTTAAGGATTAAGTAAGTCAGTACATTTAAAGCACCCAGAACAGTACTTGGCAGTCTCCCTCTTCGTCCAAAAAAAAAAGGTAATAATAATAAACCAGGGACCTAAAACAAAACGTAACATACGTCAAATTCTAATAGGCGATTGCTGTCTTTATTAGTAAGGATGCAGTTAATATTTGCAAGTCTACAATATAGCATTAAGATCTTTAGGATATAATATTTTTTACAGTTCTGAGAAGAGTAATAGTTATATTTTTATAGGGAGCCTTGTTAATTGAGGATGGAATTACCCATGAAATAAACAGATACTAGCTTACTAACTCTTCCTCTTTTGCATCCTTTAGGAGTGTGTGTGTGTGTCTGTGTGTCATTATCTCTAAGGTTTGTGGAGGAGTATTCCTGGTTGCTATAGATAACTTTTTATAATATGTAGAATATGTAAAAGCTATGTCTCTGTGAACAGAATTCTTATTGTCAGGAGAGGTGTGAGACTTAGTTATTATTTCTTATGAATAACCCCAAAATTTCTAAGTGTTGTCTCTTTATGGAGATTTATTTTAATGGAGAAGCAAAACCATGTAGGAAAATGATGATTATAATTTAAAGGATTAAATGATTCTTGGATGTTTCAAATTGTGGAATATCGATACTTTGCTTTTGAAGCTACTTTCCTTATGTAAAATTACAAGGGCATATTTCAAATGAGGAAGTAGTGGGTCGTGTGTGATAGTTACAACCAAAAAAAATAAAAAAAAAAAAAGGGTGGTAGAATTCAAAGAAGGTGTGTCATAAGATGTCCGAGAAGTAATGAAAGATATAATTATTTTGACCTAGGAACAATTTGGTAAAAGTGTTTGAGAAATATAATTGTCAAGTGTTATTTAACATTAACTTCTGAATTTTGGAGTAAACAAATCTCGTATAATCATAGCTTCTTTCATTTCTTCACAAGGTACGTTTTTGACAGATTTGAATACCTTTGACCTTCTGGTTATTCTGTGCTGTTCATTTATGTGAACATGCTCATTAATCAATAGAAAAGATAGAAAAAAGTCTTTCTTGAAATTATAGATAATATAAATAAGAACCTGTTCATAAATATTTTTAAGATAATATATGATATATTCACCTTATATACATCACATCAATGAAATTTTAATACTTTATTTAGGTTTTGTTTTTTATTGTGTTGTAAAACATATTTTACATTTTAATAACAAGTCATAGCTTGCCCTTGCTTTCTGATTCTTAGAGGGTAAAATACCTATTTTATCTTGATTTCTCTGTAACGAAATCAACATGATCTATCTAAATTATTGTTTTAGTAATGGTATTATCTTTATATTTATTAATATATTTATTATTTATTTATATATAATTATATTTGTGTGTGTATATATATATTTATTAATGACCAGTATCTTTGTATTTATTTTTAAACATAGTTGTTCTTGGTTACTCATTAATTTTTTTCTTTTTTGTCTCACCTGTTTCACAGGTCCTTAATTTTAAGTTTACATTTTTATAATATGATATTTTATTTTAAACATTATGAGCTTTTTTGTAATCCCAGTGAATTTAAAAGAATATATCAGTTATTTGATTTGCTGTTGATTAGTTTGGAAAGGTTAATATTCATTTAGAAAATTATTTAACATATTATAATGAGTTTATTTGTGAAGACTTTTATTTCTATAGTATTTTTCTTTTTCTAGTTTTGCATAAGAATATAATCTTTCAGGAGGTGTGGAATGGTGGAACGAGCCTCCCTCACATAAAGGTCACCTGGCATGGATCCTGCTTTTACATTTTCAGCTCCTTTGCCACATTTTCTTAAAAAAGTCAAAGTCACTTATCTTTTCTGAGCCCCAATTCCCTCCTCTGTCATGTAGAGGTGATGGTTATAATGCTTATTCATTGTTTACTCATTCAGTTGTGAGTGTCAATTTGGGAAATATATAAAAATGCTGAGTAAACTGTAAAGCGTCATGGTATGGTTTTACTTCTTTAAATTCTAACTTTTAGTTGCTGTAGTAAAACGAAATAAATAATGTAAAACTTGAAATCCCTTGTCAGACAGAATCTGGGTGGTATTTGCTTCTGTTCTTGTATATGTGTACATGTGTATCAGTCAGAATAAAAAATACACATTCATAAGTGAGATTATATTGTATGTAATGTTGTTTCCTTTTTCAAACCTAGTATATACCGTGAGCAATTTCTTGTACTTTTTAATGACTGCATAATATTCTACCACAACCATGACACTATTATTGAACATTTAGGTCATTTTCAGTTTCTTAGTTAGGGTCTAAGTTTTTTGCCTTCATTTCAGATTCATTTTTTAGGTTATATTGCAATAATTGAAATAGCAACTGTTATTATTTGTTTTCTTAGGACTTGGTGCTTTATTCAGTTCAGAAAGGAACTATACGGTATGAACATATTTACAGAAAGGTTATCTGATGGTGGCATATGGGATAAATTGGAAGGGAGAGCATCTTGAAGGCCATAAAAAAAAACCCATTGCCACCAAGTCAATTCTGACTCATAGCAACCCTATAGGACAGAATAGAACTGCCTCATAGAGTTTCCAAGGAGCACCTGGTGGATTCAAACTGCTGACCTTTTTGGTTAGCAGCAGTAGCACTTAACCGCTATACCACCAGGGTCTCCCTTGAAGGCCATAGCACTCACAAATGATGCTTTGAACGAGTTTAATAGTAGTAGAATGAGAAAAGTAAGGCCTTGGTAGGGAGTGATTTTGAAGAAACGGTTTCTCAAGGGTGAGGATAAATTGGAAAGGTTGTACACTGAATGGGTTTAGGGAAGTCTGGGGAAGTCATTCAGCAGCACTGGTGGTACAGTGGTTACATGCTTGGCTGCTAACTGAAAGGTAGGTGATTAGAGCCCATCAGCCACTCTGCGGGAGAAAGATACGGCAATCAGCTTCTATAAAGATTGCAGCCTTGGAAACCTGTGGGGCAGTTTTACATCGTCCAGCAGTGTCACTATGGGTCAGAATTGACTCGATAGCAACAGATTTGGTTTTGGTTTTTGGGTGGGGAGGTTGTTAGTGAGGGGAAATCATGACTGATGTTGGACATGTTTTTAGGCATAGCCTGATCTGCTTTTCCTGCCTTCATATATTTATTTGTTTTCTTGCGCTATGCACTGAAAGGGCTCAGACATAGTGATACTCCAATAGCAGTGATCGCAGTGAGCACCCAGATCTTGTGTATGTACCATTGCCCACTATAAGAGACCGGGCCTGAGTCAGGTCTTGATCAGGGAAAGTCCGTGGTGAGCCCGGAGCATTTTGTTGTGCTGGAAGATAAGGAGGAGTCCAAACACGAATAGAGATGTCCAGAGGACCTAGTAGCCTACTTTAAATGGTTCCCATTGGCCAATTTTGGGACAGTTGGAGAATTACAGAGTATAATTTTGATGATGAATTGTAAAACATTGAATAAAAAATAAATCTAAGAGTCTCTTTGTTAGAGAGCTAGGGAGAGAAATAGCATGAGACAGAGACAGATCGAGAGAAATGGTGAAGTTCTTTATAGAACAATGCCAGCTGGTATATGTACAAGGAATGGAAGAATTAGGAAATCGCCATTTTGCAACTCTCTACATAAAAAGCCAGTTAAACAAGGTTCATTAATGGATGCTAAAACCATGGGAGAGTGTTGTTAGGGAACAAGATAGTCACATCAAAATATTACCTACAAATTACTTAGTAACAAAGGGAAAGTGAGCATTCACAGTGAAGAGATTTATAGATTACCATTCAAAACGGGTGACCAAATTTAGCATCACTTATGGGATGCTGGAGAGCCCCGGTGGCTCAGTGGTTAACTGCTTTGCTGCTAACCCGAAGGTCTATGGTTTGAACTCACCAGTCGCTTCATGGGAGGAAGATGTGGCAGTCTGTTTTGGTAAAGATTACAGCCTTGGAAACCCTATGGGGCGATTCTCCTCGGTCTTATAGGGTCGCTGTGTGTCAGAATTGATTTGACGGCAATGGGTTTGGTTTTTTTGGCTTAATGGGATGTCGTTGTTGTTGTTAGGTGCCGTTGAGCCAGTTCTGAGCCATAGTAACCCCATGTATAACAGAATGAAACACTGTCCAGTCCTGTACCATCCTTACAATCACTGCTCTGTTTGAGCTCATTGTTGCAGCCACTGTCAAGGGTCTTCCTCTTTTTGTCTGATCCTGTACCCTACCGAGTATGATGTCCTCCTGCAGGGACTGATCCCTCCTGATAACATATCCAAAGTACATGAGACATAGTCTTGCCATCGTTGCTTCCAAGGAACACTCTGGTTGTACTTCTTCCAAGACAGATTTGTTCTTTCTTCTGGCGGTCAGTGGTATATTCAGTATTTTTTACCAACACCGTCGTTCAAAGGCATCAGTTCTTTTTCGGTCTTCCTTATTCATTGTCCAGCTTTCACATGCGTATGAGGCGATTGGAAATATCATGGCTTGGGTCAGGCACACCTTAGTCCTCAAAGTGACATCTTTGTTTTTTTAATACTTTAAAGAGGTCTTTTGCAGCATATTTACCCAATGCAATGCATCTTCTATTTTCTTGACTGCTGCTTCTATGGGCAGATCCATGTAAGATGAAGTCCTTGACGATTTCAGTCTTTTCTCTGTTTTAGGCTGTTGCTTATTGGTCCAGTTGTAAGGGTTTTTGTTTTCCTTATGTTGAGGTGTAATCTATACTGAAGGCTGTGGTCTTTGATCTTCATCAGTAAGAGCTTCAAGTCCTCTTCACTTTCAGCAAGCAAGGTTGTGTCGTTATTCACCTTACCATATCCGCCACCACCTGTCTTTTCTTGCTCACTGTCAGCACAGTGTTTGTGAAAGTATTATGTTGAAACTATTTTGGATAAAATGTTTAGACCACAGTTTAACTACATAGATAGCCATCAAATGTTTATGTGTATTATTTCAGTGAATAAATATTCTTGTGACCAAACAGATGATTTTATCAATTATGTGTCTAGTATGTGGTAATCTAAATAGATCTTAGCACATATTTTCTTAAATACCTTGCAGTTTTTTGAAGCTTGGATGAGATATACTTAATTTATTTAAATAGCTCAATTTTATTGCCAAATGTTCTTTATTGAATAAAAGTTACACAAAGTGTATCAGTTTCCTCTTTGCTGCTGCAGCAAATTACCACAATCTTAGTGGCTTAAGACACCACACATTTGTCATCTTATACTTCTGTGAGTCCAAACCACCATTGTCACCAGGCTAAGATCTAGGCCCTTTCTGGATGCTCCAGGAAAGAATCCTTTTGTTTTTTCCATGAGCTTCTAGATGCTGCCAGCCTTCGTTGGCTTGTGCCCCCTTCCTCCGTCTTCAAAGCTAACAACATAGCCTCTCTGTCCTGACTTTTGTGATAATACCTTTTTTGCTGACTCCTTTCATTTGCCTCCGTCTTCCACTTTTAAGAACCCTTGTGATTACACGGGGACCATATGTGGACCTCTGTATTTTAAGGTCAGCTGATTAGCGGTCTTAATTCCATTTGCAGCCTTAATTGCCCTATGCCATATAACATTATATGCACAGATTCCTGAGATTATGATGTAGATATCTGGAGGTGGGGCATTGTTTTTCATGTAACTCACAGTCTTCATGTGATATAAAATCAGGAGGAGCCATGTAGCACTTATTGCTGCCTGAAAATTTGTGATATCATCTATCTTTTATAAGTATACCATTACAGATGAAATTAACATGTAAAACTAAAGTATAAAAATAATCTTACATTTAAGGTCATTTTCAGAGGGTAATATCTCATTCATCTTAAAATTGGCATATTAAGCAAAATGGCAATAAATTCTATATATCTTTAATGACAGGTGACATTTGTTCCAAAAGTCAGATCACAGCCTTGGTAATATATTTTTGTATGTCTAGAACTTCCATGGAGTACTGGATTTGACCACTCTTTGGAGAGTCATTATTTAGTGCTCTGTTTGTACTTCCTTTTTCGGTTACATGGGGTTCACTATATGAATGGACTGTGCTGATTGGGAGTATATGTAATAACGAACACTAAATTGTTTATCTTGCACTGATTTTGTATGCCAAGAAAGTTCAGTGACCTTGATTGACCTCTCCTCTCCTGTTGGTCTTAGAGTCTGGTGAAGCCTGTCAAACTCAGATTTTGGTGGTGAGAATTTTCAGTACAATCTCAGCCCTTGTATTTTTATACTTATCTTCGTTGTTATAGCATAAGGTTGACAGTACCTCTTTAGATATCTCTGTCCACTACGTGGATTTTAAACCTCTTGAATGTAGACAATATCTTTTGTTCAACTTTATACCTTTAAAAAAAAAAATTGCTTGGCATATGGCTGTAGTGTAAAAGATAATCTTTACAATTATGTATGTCTTTTATCTCTTCCAGCGTATCTCTTTGAATCTGGTATTTTTGCCTTCTGATTTGTTCCTTATTCCTGTTATAATAATTACTCTTATAATAGTTATTATTTATTGGATGATGACTGTGTAACAGGTACAGTGCTAAATAATACATGCTTATTATTTCATTTTTATAACTTCCTAAGGTTTTTTTTAAGGTAAGTATTATTATCCTTATGCTACAAATATAGGAAACAGGATTAATGTGATACCAAACAAGCAGACTGTGCAGGCTCACCCACATGTAAATGGTGGAGTCCGGATTTGATCTCAGCTCTGATGGCACACTTGTGCCTTTAATTGCTATGTTCCAGGACTTTGTCAAGGATTACTCAAATTTCAAACTTCCTCAGACTCTGCAGCAGCATTTTCTGACTTGTGTCCTGAAGAAGTCTGTGGTTTGCCTGACTTTCCAAGCTATTTCATTCCTCACTGCACAGACCATTCCAGGGGCCCGAAGTCTACACTCACCAGTCAATTAACTCTCCTCTCTCAAGTTTCCCTTAGATCCCTTTCCAGAAACCTCTGCTGTGTGCTAACTCTGTACCTGGCACCTCGGCTACTGCACCTAACACTCCATTATCATTATTCATGTTCTCTGTCTGTCCCTTCGTCAGGCCTGAATCCTATTTATTTTGGGGTCCCAGTGTGTACTGGTAGGACTAAGACTTGTGAATCTTTGATTTAGTGTTTGAATGGAATCACATTGGATTACATTATTGTTCCCATGAAGACAGAGTTCCTAAGCATATCTGTAATCTGGTGACATTTCTCTTCCTGCCAATTTGGGGCCCTGTTGTAGATAGGTACTGGGGATGAGATGGAATATGGGGCATAGTGATTATTTCTTGAACCTTTGAGACTGAGGTAATTAATTGCTAAAAGGGGCTAATAGTTATATAATGCCAAGAATGTGTCAGACGCCCTTCTATTATACAAATATAAACATTTAGCTCTGATAACAACCCTGATGTTGTTGCGTGCCACCAAGTTGATTCCTGCTCATAGCGACCCAATGCTACAGAGTAGAACTGCCTGGTAGGATTTCCTAGACAATAATTTTTATGGGAGCAGTTTGCCAGGTCCTTTTTCCTGTGGAGCTGCTGATGGGTTTGAACCACTGATCTTTTGGTTAGCAGCTAAGTGCTTAACCACCATGCCACCAGGGCTCCTTATTAGGTGGGTATAATTGGTATCATCCTCACTTTATGTATGAGGAAACCAAAAGAACATAGTTTAATAACTCATCGAATTTTACAGAGAGAATAAATGATGGACCTGGGATTCAAACCCTTGTGGTTTAGGTCCAGAACCAAATTCTTTAAGTGTTCATACTCTCTTCTCCATCTTATTCCAAAGGTATCAAGGTTGGGTACCACCTCTGCAGTATCCTTTCTTAGTGTTTGCTTGTTTTAGTGGCACCTGCAGGGTCCATAGAAGATTTGAGTTCTGCACCTGGTAGAGAGGGTGGCGGGCCTTTTGTAGAAAGAGAAGGGAAGGCGGGGGTGAACAAAGAAGGTCCTGAGGAGGACACCTGAGGCTCACACTCTCTGCTGAGTAATCTGCACATAAAAAGGAGTAAAATATCATATCTACCTCCAGAGAGTTCTCATTTTGTGAAGGAGACAGATGTGAGGATGCAGAAATTAGTGTAGTTATAGGAGTATATCTGAAGTCTTGAGACCAGAGACCGGAGTTAGTGGAGATACAGTGTTCAGGCCATTCATAGAAATCCACTAATAAACATGTCTACTGCCAATCTGTTGTTTGTGGTGTTAGGTGCCATCGAGTTGGTTCCAACTCATAGCGGCCCTATGCACAACAGAACGAAACACTGCCCGGTCCTGTGCCATCCTTACAATTGTTGTTATGCTTGAGCTCATTGTTGGAGCCACTGTGTCAGTCTACCTTGTTGAGGGTCTTCCTCTTTTCCGCTGACCCTGTACTTTGCCAAACGTGATGTCCTTCTCCAGGGACTGATCCCTCCTGACAACATGTCCAAAATATGTAAGACGTAGTCTCCCCATCCTTGCTTCTAAGGACCATTCTGGTTGTACTTCTTCCAAGACAGATTTGTTTGTTCTTTTGGCAGTCCATGGTATATTCAGAATTCCTCGCCAACACCACAGTTCCAAGGCGTCAGTTTTTCTTCTTCGGTCTTCCTTATTCATTGTCCAGTCCTTCCTTATTCATTGTCCAGCTTTCACGTGCATATAATGTAATGGCTTGGGTCAGGCACACCTTAGTCTTCAAGGTGACATCTTTGCTCTTCAACACTTTAAAGAGGTCCTTTGCAGCAGATTTACCCAGTGCAATACGTCTTTTGATTTCTTGACTGCTGCTTCCATGGCTGTTGATTGTGGATCCAAGTAAAATGAAATCCTTGACAACTTCAGTCTTTTCTCCGTTTATCATGATGTTGCTCATTGGTCAAGTTGTGAGGATTTGTGTTTTCTTTATGTTGAGGTGCACTGCATACTGAAAGCTGTGGTCTTTGATCTTCATTAGTAAGTGCTTTAAGTCCTCTTAACTTTCAGCAAGCAAGGTTGTGTCATCTGCATAATGCAGGTTGTTAATGAGTCTTTCTCCGATCCTGATGCCCCGTTCTTCATATAGTCCAGCTTCTTGGATTATTTGCTCAGCATACAGATTGAAGAGGTATGGTAAAAGAATACAGGCCTGACGCACGCCTTTTCTGACTTTAAACCAATCAGTATCCCCTTGTTCTGTCCGAACAACTGCCTCTCGATCTATGTAAAGGTTTCTCATGAGCACAATTAAGTGTTCTGGAATTCCCATTCTTTGCAATGTACTGCCAGTCTATTTATCTGTAAATTTGCCGTTTTTATGGGAACTGAGGCTTTAGAATATGTTTATAAACACTTTGAAATATCAAATATGTTTTTTTTAAAAAAGGTTTATGAAAATTCAGAATTTTAGAGGTTTCACTAATTCAGGCTATTCTTTCCATTAATTAAAATTATTACTTTATGGCTATTTGAATGTATATGTATGTGCTTGTTCATTATTACTTGCATCTTGGTATTACTTAATTTTCGAGTGTTTTATTCTTTTGGAGTGTTTAAATCTTTTTTGTCCCATTCCGCCTTCTTGGGATTGATAGGGATAGAATTAGGACATCCCAGTTAATTGACCTAATAATGTGTTTAGTGCTTCTGTTCTACCTCCTAGTTCTTGTGTAGTGTCCGGGGTCTTACAAGGTTGCAAACTGCCGTTCAAGGCACACAACAATTGCTATCTATTCACTTGGAGCAACAGAGGAGGAATGAGAGCCAGGAACAGGAGGAGGATATGGAATGCGTGGCTTATTGCCTCCATGAATGACTGTCTCCTTTGTCCTGAGACCAGAAGAACTGGATGGTGCCCGGCTACCATTACTGAACATTTTGATCAAAGATTCCATAGAAGAATCCTGATCAAATGGGGAAAAATAGAGAGCAGAATTTCAGATTCTTATGGACTGCAGACTTTCTGAAACCATGGAGGCTGGATAAACTCTTAAAACTATTGCTCTGAGATAATCTTTAAACCTTAGATCAAAAATACCCCCTAAAGTCTTTTTAAAACCGAGCAGTAGTTTAGCTTAACTAGTAAAGAATGTCTGCCTTGAACATTATGCTGCTCTAAGATCTGTCTATATGGTATCACACTGACCACAGCTACTCAAAAGATTAGCTAGGAACCTTAGGGAGTGAGTTTATGTTAGTGAGAGCTGAGAATGGCCACACAACTGAAAGAATGTAATCAGTGTCACTGTATTGTACATTTAGAAATTGTTGAATTGGTGTATGTTTTGCTGTGTATATTCTCAAAAATGACAACAGATCAAATAAATTACAATAAAATAAGTCCCCAGCTTAAAATGAGATTCTGTTCTGATGACTCCAGTGTAAGTTTGTTGTGACTTAAGTCAAATACCTGTTTTTTTGTTTTGTTTTGTTGTTGTTAGTTTTCATTATTACTGCCTTTTATTACCAGTATCTTTATAAATCCTATCTTTATTTGTCTTTGGGGGTTGCCATGTGAATGATAACATCAGCAAATTACATGCTGCAACATTGTATGTAGTGCATATTACTAACAATAAGATATACAAAAAAAAAAAAAACCAGATGGTTGTCAGTGCAGTTCAACATAACTGGAATACATTGTAAGTCAGGGACTACCTGTATTTAAAAAAAAAAAGAAAAGGAAAGAAATAGGTATCTAATTTAAATAAGTTAGCGTGAATACTTGTTGACACCTTAGGTGAATGGTGTTGGTATAGGTAGATACTGTTGTTGGTTGAATTGTTATGTTCATCAGATCTTTGCATCTTTATTGAGTAGATAAACTCACGTGTATCAACTGAAACTGGATTTAAGCTGTCCTGCATACTCAAATAAGGTATTAATTTACCCACAGAAAAGAGAGCTTTCTGGAGTTGAAATCCTTAATCTTACAAATCTTTTTTCCCCCCTAGATGTAACTATATTACCTACAAGATTTTAATAATTGCAATATGGTAGTAGATAATATTTATTGAGTTCTCTTTGCCTTTGCTGCATGCTACATGTGTTTGTATATATGGTTTCATTTAATTCTCACAAAATTCTTTATCAAGTGTTGTTTTTCTCATTTTTCAACTGAGAACACTAGGACTGCAAGAATGTACTTAATATACTCAACATTATACAACTCATAAATGGCAGAGCCAAGACATGACCTCATATCTGTCCACTGACCTTCCACTCTACTATGCTCTCTGTACTTGAAAATACTCTGGTCAACACAGTGTGAGGAGTTAACCTAACAGAGAGCCAGAAGTGCTTTTGGTTTAAGGGTACTTTGGTTCTTGTATTTGTTAAATAGCTTTTGTCACCTAGCCTTGGTACATATTGGACTTTGGATTACTTTCTACTTCTTCAGCTGTGATTGATAAGTATCAATTATAGTATTGTTTCGTTCACTCAGCTTTTCACTGAGTGTGCTCTGAGCAGCTATTTGGGAAGTGTATGTAAAAAGAGAACAGTTGGGAGAACTGGGTGGATAAATGTAAATTCATCCGTCAGACCAAAAGAGAAAGTGAAAGTGCCTGCATCATAGGTAGATGTTACTAACATGTCACTCAGAACTTTTAAGGTTATGTGTTCTTGTCCTTGCGTCGAGATTGTTAACTTGTTAGGGCAGATACTCTACAACGATCTTTCCTGTAACCTCTATGACCTCCATTGCCTTATCATCAGAAATTTCCATGCATAGAGAGCCAGAACTCAACAGGACTCTTATTTTTCTGGATCCGGCAAGTTTTCTGCCTTTGACAGGGTTCAGTCTTAGACTTTTCTATCACTCTGTTTTAGTAGAAAATACTGGCTTTCCTTCTCTGACACGTTTCCGCTTACAGGTTTTACTGTATTAGGAAATTATATTCTGTAGGGAAGCAGAAATAAAAGCATAACTGAAAATTCCAGAACACATCCTGCTGCTGCTTCTCTTCTTCGTTTATCAGGAGACATGTGGCCTGTGCAGACTTTACTTCCAGCTCCTGGACTAAACATTATGACTTACATAGAGCCTGAGTTAGGAAATGCCATGTATGGTGGCCCTGGGTTTGTGTTGGTTTTCACATCTCTTTTTCTGTACTTATGGTATCTATCGCGTCTTATTTACTTTAATAGATAGTCTTCCTTGACTCTCAAGCTGAAATCACTGTACAGGGATAAAATCTAGCAGGATGATGCAAGAGGTTTTTATTGCATGATATGTAGTATCAGAAAAATTATTTCAAAATGAGAAGTGAAAATAGGAAATTTCTCTTCTGAAAAGTAGAAATCTATAGCTAGCATGTAAATATTATGACTGTGTTGCTCTTTTGGCAACAGAAATAATTTTAAGTGATGCTATTTCAGGCAATTATAGATACTTGGAAGTCCTTGGAAGTCAGTCAGTTTACCAAATTAAAAAAACAAAACAGAACATTTTTTATTATTTAAGATACTCCTCCGGTTGGTTCAGGCACTTGCCAGACTGACAGCGTTAGGTAGTGTATTTCTATCATGCCTCGCCACTTTGAACTCTGGGCCATTATATTTGGCCTCATGGTTGGATGTCCAGTAGGCTCCTCTAATTGAATATGCCCCAAACTGATTCACCCTCAAGCTAGCTCAGCTTTTCCCAGTCAGACTGAGAACTATGATTTCTTCTTTGACTTCTTTCTTGTAGACACCACATGCAATCTATATGGAGATTCAGTTGGCTCCAATTACAAATATGTATCCCAAATCTGACCAGTTCTCTTCCTCTGTACTCCTAACCCTTTGTACTGCCTCGATTATTGCAATAGACTAGTAATTGATATCTCTCTCTTGGTGTCTCTTTCTTTCCCTCTCTCTTTCTCTCTTTCCCTCTTCTAGGCTGTTCTAAGCAGAGCAGCCAGAGGAATCCTGCTAAAATGCAAGGCAGACCACTCCTCAGAGTAAAAGCCAAGGCTTTTATTAGGACCAATGAGGTCGTTACCCTGACCTTGTGATTGGCCTGTCCTCTGCCTTTTCCCCTTCTCCTCTTTCCTCTACTGTCCTTCAACTTTCTCCTCTCCACTCTGTACTCCAACTCTGCTTCTGTTGTTGCCCTGCTCAGAGAACTGGCCTTCTACCTCTCACGTCCAGGTTTCTGTGGTTGCAGTTCTGGGCATGGATTTCTTTTCCTAACTCATGTGCACACCCAAGTCTTTCTAGTTCTTATGGAAAAGGCACGTTTCTTAGGGGATTGTAGAGTTGATCCCTTGCTGATGATTCATATCTTCCTTCTCAGCTCCATTGTTACCACTTACCACAATTAATAGACTATATGTTTTACTTGGTTTTTGTTATTTCCCTTACTAGACTTCATGGTTTATGAGGATTTTTTTGTTTCTTCGTTCACCTGTGTACCACAGCTGCCTAGAACTGTTCCTTGCCTACTGTCGTTGTTATTAGCTGCTGTTGATTTGGCCCCCAACTCATGGCTGTCCTATGCACAATAAGATTGGAATGTTGAGGTCCATAGCGTTTTCATTGGCTGATTTTTGCAAGTAGATTGCCAGACCTTTCTTCCCTAGTCCTATTAGTCTGGAAAGTCTGCTGAAAGACAGGTGGTAGCTGTGCTTGAGGTTCACTGTTTCGGAATTGAACCCAGGTCTCCTACAGGGAAGGTGGGAATTCTACCACTGAACCACCATCGCCCTTGTTCCATGCATATGCTTGAAGATTTTGTTGTTGTCGAGTGCCGTCTAGTCAGTTCCAACTCATAGTGACCCTGTGTACGGCAGAATGAAACACTGCCAGTCTTGTACCATTCTCACCATAGTTGCTATGCTTGAGCCGGCTGTTGCATATACTATGAGGCACTTAATAAATACAATATAACCTGTGAAAGCTAGAACCTATGTAAGGCGGAAAGCTGTCAGAGAAAGAAAAGTAAAATGTTTAGAGAGCTATGGAAAAGTGATGACTGTACCACTGAAGGCAGAAACTAGCAAGATTTGGAAAAATAAGGCAATCCCGTCGACTTCTGGCCCTCGCTGGTTTCACTGCATATTAATTAAATGCACACATGAATGAATAGCAGTACCCACAAAGGATGTGTGTAGCAGGTTTAGTGACATTTCATTATGTCAAAAGCAAGAGGGTAACTAGAATAGAAGCTCCATGAGGCAGAACTTTACCTGTTTTTTTTTTTTTTTCCTTTGTATCTGCAAAACCTCCTAGTAGATGACTTACTGATTTACTGGTCATCAGTAAACGTGCCGAAACAGGAAATGGATAAATAAAGCATTAATATTTATTAGATGCAAGGCATTTCAGTTATGAAGCTTTTTAAAATTGGGATTTTTTTTTTTTTGTAGTTCTGATATCTGGATTATAAATTTAAAAAATTATTGTTAAGAATGTTTAAACAGAGGAGGCGGGGCCAAGATGGCGGACTAGGTGGACGCTACCGCGGATCCCTCTTGCAACAAAGACTCGGAAAAACAAGTGAATCGATCACATACATAACAATCTACGAACTCTGAACAACAAACACAGATTTAGAGATGGAGAGCAAACAAATACGGGGAGACAGCGATTTTTTTCAGAGCCAGGAGCCAGCGCACCTGCGGATTTTCTGGAAAAACTAGTTTCCCAGTGATGGCTCAGAGACAGCAGTCCATATCAAACCACATAAAGAAGCAGACCATGACAGCTTCTCCAACCCCCCAAACAAAAGAATCAAAATCTTTCCCAAATGAAGATACAATCCTGGAATTATCAGATACAGAATATAAAAAACTAATTTACAGAATGCTTAAAGACATCACAAATGAAATTAGGCTAACTGCAGAAAAAGCCAAGGAACACACTGATAAAACTGTTGAAGAACTCAAAAAGATTATTCAGGAACATAGTGGAAAAATTAATCCATAGAGAGACAGCATGTAGAAATCCAAAAGATTAACAATAAATTTACAGAATTAGACAACACAATAGGAAGTCAGAGGAGCAGACTCGAGCAATTAGAATGTAGACTGGGACATCTGGAGGACCAGGGAATCAACACCAACATAGCTGAAAAAAAATCAGATAAAAGAATAAAAAAAAATGAAGAAACCCTAAGAATCATGTGGGACTCTATCAAGAAGGATAACGTGCGAGTGATTGGAGTCCCAGAACAGGGAGGGGGGACAGAAAACACAGAGAAAATAGTTAAAGAACTCCTGACACAAAACTTCCCTGACATCATGAAAGACGAAAGGATATCTATCCAAGATGCTCATCGAACCCCATTTAGGATTGATCCAAAAAGAAAAACACCAAGACATATTATCATCAAACTTGCCAAAACCAAAGACAAACAGAAAATTTTAAAAGCAGCCAGGGAGAAAAGAAAGGTTTCCTTCAAGGGAGAATCAATAAGAATAAGTTCAGACTACTCAGCAGAAACCATGCAGGCAAGAAGGGAATGGGACGACATATACAGAGCACTGAAGGAGAAAAACTGCCAGCCAAGGATCATATATCCAGCAAAACTCTCTCTGAAATATGAAGGCGAAATTAAGATATTTACAGATAAACACAAGTTTAGAGAATTTGTAAAAACTAAACCAAGACTGCAAGAAATGCTGAAGGAGATTGGCCTGATGACCAATAATATCAGGTACCAGCACAATACAAGGTCACAAAACAGAACGTCGTCATATCAATGCAGCTCAAATAGGGAAAGCACAAAAACAAACAAATTAAGATCAATTCTAAAAAATAAATAAATAAACAAAATAATACACATAACAGGGAATCATGGAAATCAATAGATAAACGATCACAATAATCAAAAAGAGGGACTAAATATGGGAGGCATTGAACTGCCAGATGGAGAGTGATACAAGGCGATATAGAACGTTACAAGTTAGGTTTTTACTTAGAAAAATAGGGGTAAATAATAAGGTAACCACAAAAAGGATTATCAATTCCATAACTCAAGAAAAAAGCCAAGAAAAACGTAACGACTCAACTAACATAAAGTTAAACAACATGAAAATGAGGATCTCACAATCTACTAAGAAAAACGTCTCAGCACAAAAAAGTATGTGGAAAAATGAAATGGCCAACAACACACATGAAAAGGCATCAAAATGACAGCACTAAAAACTTATTTATCTATAATTACGCTGAATGTAAATGGACTAAATGCACCAATAAAGAGACAGAGAGTCACGGACTGGATAAAGAAACACGATCCATCTATATGCTGCCTACAAGAGACACACCTTAGACTTAGAGACACAAACAAACTAAAACTCAAAGGGTGGAAAAAAATATATCAAGCAAACAATAAGCAAAAAAGAGCAGGAGTAGCAATATTAATTTCTGACAAAATAGACTTAAATCCACCACAAAGGATAAAGAAGGACACTATATAATGATAAAAGGTACAATTGATCAGGAAGACATAACCATATTAAATATTTATGCACCCAATGACAGGGCTGTAAGATACATAAATCAAATTTTAACAGAATTGAAAAGTGAGATAGACACCTCCACATTTATAGTAGGAGACTTCAACACACCACTTTCGGAGAAGGACAGGACATCCAGTAAGAAGCTCAATAGAGACACGGAAGACCTACTTACAATAATCAATGAACTTGACCTCATTGACTTATACAGATCTCTCCACCCAACTGCTGCAAAATATACTTTTTTTTCTAGTGTACATGGAACATTCTCTAGAATAGACCACATATTAGGTCATAAAACAAATCTTTGCAGAATCCAAAACATCGAAATATTACAAAGCATCTTCTCAGACCACAAGGCAATGAAACTAGAAATCAATAACAGAAAAACTAGGGAAAAGAAATCAAATACTTGGAAAATGAACAATACCCTCCTGAAAAAAGACTGGGTTATAGAAGACATCAAGGAGGGAATAAGGAAATTCTTAGAAAGCAACGAGAATGAAAATACTTCCTATCAAAACCTCTGGGACACAGCAAAAGCAGTGCTCAGAGGCCAATTTATATCGATAAATGCACACATACAAAAAGAAGAAAGAGCCAAAATCAGAGAACTGTGCCTACAGCTTGAACAAATAGAAAGTGAGCAACAAAAGAACCCATCAGGCACCAGAAGAAAATAAATAATAAAAATTAGAGCTGAACTAAATGAATTAGAGAACAGAAAAACAATTGAAAGAATTAACAAAGCCAAAAGCTGGTTCTTTGAAAAAATTAACAAAGTTGATAAACCATTGGCCAGACTGACTAAAGAAAAACAGGAAAGGAAACAAATAACCCGAATAAGAAACGAGAAGGACCACATCACAACAGAGCCAAATGAAATTAAAAGAATCATTTCAGATTACTACGTAAAATTGTACTCTAACAAATTTGAAAACCTAGAAGAAATGGATAAATTCTTGGAAAAATACTGCCTACCTAAACTAACACATTCAGAAGTAGAACAGCTAAATAGACGCATAACAAAAAAAGAGATTGAAACGGTAATCAAAAAACTTCCAACAAAAACAAAGTCCTGGCCCGGACGGCTTCACTGCAGAGTTCTACCAAACCTTCAGAGAAGACTTAACACCACTACTACTGAAGGTATTTCAAAGCATAGAAAAAGACGGAATACTACCCAACTCATTCTATGAAGCCACCATCTCCCTGATACCAAAACCAGGTAAAGACATTACAAAAAAAGAAAATTATAGACCTATATCCCACATGAACATAGATGCAAAAATCCTCAACAAAATTCTAGCCAATAGAATCCAACAACACATCAAAAAAATAATTCACCCTGATCAAGTGGGATTTATACCAGGTATGCAAGGCTGGTTTAATATCAGAAAAACCATTAATGTAATCCATCACATAAATAAAACAAAAGATAAAAACCACATGATCTTATCAATAGATGCAGAAAAGGCATTTGACAAAGTTCAACACCCATTTATGATAAAAACTCTTACCAAAATAGGAATTGAAGGAAAATTCCTCAACATAATAAAGGGCATCTATGCAAAGCCAACAGCCAATATCACTCTAAATGGAGAGAACCTGAAAGCATTTCCCTTGAGAACGGGAACCAGACAAGGATGCCCTTTATCACCGCTCTTATTCAACATCGTACTTGAAGTCCTAGCCAGAGCAATTAGGCTAGACAAAGAAATAAAGGGTATCCAGATTGGCAAGGAGGAAGTATAGCTATCACTATTTGCAGATGACATGATCGTGTACAGGGAAAACCCTAAGGAATCCTCCAGAAAACTACTGAACCTAATAGAAGAGTTTGGCAGAGTCTCAGGTTATAAAATAAACATACAAAAATCACTTGGATTCCTCTACATCAACAAAAAGAACACCGAAGAGGAAATAACCAAATCAATACCATTCACAGTAGCCCCCAAGAAGATAAAATACTTAGGAATAAATCTTACCAAGGATGTAAAAGACCTATACAAAGAAAACTACAAAGCTCTGCTACAAGAAATTCAAAAGGACATACTTAAGTGGAAAAACATACCCTGCTCATGGATAGGAAGACTTAACATAGTAAAAATGTCTATTCTACCGAAAGCCATCTATACATATAACGCACTTCCGATCCAAATTCCAATGTCATATTTTAAGGGGATAGAGAAACAAATCACCAATTTCATATGGAAGGGAAAGAACCCCTGGATAAGCAAAGCATTACTGAAAAAGAAGAAGAAAGTGGGAGGCCTCACTCTACCTGATTTCAGAACCTGTTATACAGCTACAGTAGTCAAAACAGCCTGGTACTGGTACAACAACAGGCACATAGACCAATGGAACAGAATTGAGAACCCAGATATAAATCCATCCATGTATGAGCAGCTGATATTCGACAAAGGACCAGTGTCAGTCAATTGGGGAAATGAAAGTCTTTTTAACAAATGGTGCTGGCATAACTGGATATCCATTTGCAAAAGAATGAAACAGGACCCATACCTCACACCATGCACAAAAACTAACTCCAAGTGGATCAAAGACCTAAACATAAAGACTAAAACGATAAAGATCATGGAAGAAAAAATAGGGACAACCCTAGGAGCCCTAATACAGGGCATAAACAGAATACAAAACATTACCAAAAATGACGAAGAGAAACCAGATAACTGGGAGCTCCTAAAAATCAAACACCTATGCTCATCTAAAGACTTCATCAAAAGAGTAAAAAGACCACCTACAGACTGGGAAAGAATATTCAGCTATGACATCTCAGACCAGCGCCTGATCTCTAAAATCTACATGACTCTGTCAAAACTCAACCACAAAAAGACAAACAACCCAATCAAGAAGTGGGCAAAGGATATGAACACACATTTCACTAAAGAAGATATTCAGGCAGCCAACAGATACATGAGAAAATGCTCCCGATCATTAGCCATTAGAGAAATGCAAATTAAAACTACGATGAGATTCCATCTCACACCAACTAGACTGGCATTAATCCAAAAAACACAAAATAATAAATGTTGGAGAGGCTTCGGAGAAATTGGAACTCTCATACACTGCTGGTGGGAATGTAAAATGGTACAACCACTTTGGAAATCTATCTGGCGTTATCTTAAACAGTTAGAAATAGAACTACCATACAACCCAGAAATCCCACTCCTCGGAATATACCCTAGAGATACAAGAGCCTTCACACAAACAGATATATGCACACCCATGTTTATTGCAGCTCTGTTTACAATAGCAAAAAGCTGGAAGCAACCAAGATGTCCGTCAACGGATGAATGGGAAATAAATTGTGGTATATTCACACAATGGAATACTACGCATCGATAAAGAACAGTGACGAATCTCTGAAACATTTCATAACATGGAGGAATCTGGAAGGCATTATGCTGAGCGAAATGAGTCAGAGGCAAAAGGACAAATATTGTATAAGACCACTATTATAAGATCTTGAGAAATAGAAAAAACGGAGAAGAACACATACTTTTGTGGTTACAAAGTGGGGAGGGAGGGAGAGGGGGAGAGGGTTTTTTATCGATCAATCAGTAGATAAGAACTGCTTTGGGTGAAGGGAAAGACAACACTCAATACAAGGAAGGTCAGCCTAATTGGACTGGACTAAAAGCAAAGAGGTTTCCGGGATAAAATGAATGCTTCAAAGGTCAGCGGAGCAGGGGCTGGGGTCTGGGGAACATGGTTTGAGGGGACTTCTAAGTCAACGGGCGAAATAATTGTATTATGAAAACATTCTGCACCCCACTTTGAAATGTGGCGTCTGGGGTCCTAAATGCCAACAAGCGGCCATCTAAGATACATCAATTGGTCTCAACTCACCTGGAGGAAAGGCAAAGGAAGAACACCAAGGTCACACGACAACTAAGAACCCAAGAGACAGAAAGGGCCACATGAACCAGAGACCTACATTATCCTGAGACCAGAAGAACTAGTTGGTGCCCGGCCACAATCGATGTCTGCCCTGTCAGGGAGCACAGCAGAGAACTCCTGAGGGAGCAGGAGACCAATGGGATACAGACCCCAAATTCTCATAAAAAGACCATACTTAATGGTATGACTGCGACTAGAGGAATACTGGAGGCAATGCTCCCCAGACCTTCTGATGGCACAGGCCAGGAACCATCCCTGAAGACAACTCATCAGACATGATAAGGACTGGTCAGTGGGAGGGAGAGAGTTGCTGATGAAGAGTGAGCTAATTAAATCAGGTGGACACTGGAGAGTGTGTTGGCAACTGTTGACTGGAGGGTGGATGGGAAGATAGAGAGAGAGGGAAGACGGCAAAATTGGCACGAAACGAGAGACTGTAAGGGCTGACTCAATAGGGGGAGAGCAAGTGGCAGAAGGGAGTAAGATGTATGTAAACTTACAGGTGACAGACTGATTGGAATGGTAAATGTTCACTTGAAGCTTAATAAAAATTAATTAAAAAAAAGAATGTTTAAACATAATCTTATGTTTGTGAAGAATAGACTAAATTCACTAATCACATATTGCTGGTAATATTATGTCAATATAGGCCAGTAAATTTATGTTAGTCATTCATGCTTGGCTTAAGGACGATAGTAAGACTCATACTTGTACATTTCTTTAAACCAAATTTAAAAAATCTGTAATTCCTTCAAGTCAAATTTAATGTCTTAAAGTAAAATTCCCTTATTCTGCATTGTAAGAAATAAAAGCTCGTACTGGAATATATTGAACTATAATATTTTACATTTCTTGTTTTTCCATTTTTTTTTTTTACTGTCATTATAAATTGTTGTTCCTCTAACTTTGCAGCATTATGGACATTTAGCAGCTAATGTTAAAATGTTATATTAGGTAAACATTTACCCTCTCTACTTCCTTTAGGTTTTCCTTTGCAGTGCAGTATTTTTACTTCAGTTTGTAGACCTCAGAAGCTTTAATTAATAAAATTTCTTTTTATTAAAAAACTGCACTGTGGTTTCTAAGTTCAGATCTTTTAAATTAAACTTGGTCATGCAAATAAGCAGTGCTTTGCAACTTTGGGTTTTTAACCTTTGCTCTTTGCTATTAGCTTTATGTTTTTTTAATTATACAAAAACAGAGGACGGTAGGGAAGTTATGTCTTCAGTGCACTGTTATTATTACTGAATTTCTTTTTGAGGGAAATGAAAAATATTATTTATTTTGTTCAGATGAAGCAGAAACTATATAGAATGTCTTGTACCGTTACCTTTGGCAAAGTATTTAATATAATCACAGTTTGATTCTTCGTATGTAATAATTACCTTTCTATTTTCATGACAGATGGTCTGATCAGTTGTTTATAGTTGTAAAGAGTGTCGTCTCCAAAGTTGCTATTACCTAATATATATAAAAGAATGAATATTATTTTCCACGTGTATAGCTATACTGTTTTATTAATGAAGTTACAATCATTTAAAAAATACAAGTATTATTTCAGCTTCAAAACTAAGGTTCCCTAATATCATATGAAAATAACAAGAATAGACCAGAGATGAAAAGACACATTGGCATTTTTAGAAATTGTTTTTCTTTTGTCTTGTCTCTCTTCCGTTAGGCTACAGTGCTTTGCAGTTCTTAGTTGTCCATTTGTGCAAACATGTCCAGATGAATTCAGCTTTTAATGTTAAGAATCTTATAACATGCCAATTTGATTTGTAGCCCTTCATATCATAGAATGCTAATTAAAATCATATTTTCGCATATGTCATGCCTTTCATGTACATATGCAAATAGACTGTTGCCTTTCAGCTATTGGTAATTAACTTTATGAAGGACAGCTGTAATACATAATTAACAAAAATGTTTGCAAGCCCTTTTACACTGAAAGTTACAACAGTAAAATTTTTTTCCTTATGAAGAGAGCCATTTTAGCCTGATGCTTCTGAAGGATATCTAAATTATTTTAAATACTCACACGACATAATTAAATTGATGCTGTGCCGTGATCAGTGGGACTCAGTGTACTGGCTTCTGATTCCTACCATTTCATATTTATGTCAACAGAATTGAATTAACTAAACTGATTTGTGTGTAAAATAAGATAGGATGTCAGGTAATGCTTTTTGTTTGTTTTAGTTATTGATATCTTCTTGGCACCTAAGTACATTTTCTTTCTCTCCTGTAGACACAATAAACATTTATATCATTTAAAAAAAAAACCTTCCTTCAGATTATTACCATGTTTTTAAGGAAGCTTCATGAAAGCTATTCGTTTTCACTTTTATAGTCCCTTAAATATTTAATAAAATGACATTTTCTCAAACTCATTTAATGATTGAAGTGTGAGCTCAAGTAGGAGCAGAGCATGTTATGTTGAGACATTGCTTTATCTTTCTTCCCACATGACGGCGAAGACAATGACTAAGGAACTAAAGCCATTGTTTTGATCTTTTGGTCATTCTTAGTATACTCCAATAAGAAAACGAACCAGTCAGTTTAGAAGTAATTATTTCTTTGGTTTCAAGTTATTGCAGTACATTTATTCTGTGTGCAAGCTGTTTTGCTACTTCAGTTAATAGCAGGAAAAGTGTGGCTTACCAACGGTGCCATTTTAATGTGTATTTTTATGTTACATCCATACATACAAGCCCATTACTCTTCAGACTTTTTATACGTATTTTTAGCAGATTCAAGTTTTAGTTCTATAATTTTATTTTTTTTTTTTTTCAGGGTTGCTTTTGTAATGAAGAAGCACTTAAATACTCATCTACTAGGCAAACATGGAGTTGGCACCCCAAAAGAAAGGTAATTGTTACTTTTTTTTTTCCCATTCAATAAAAAACAATTACGTTTTTCTTTTCTTACAGGCTTTGTTTAATGAGACTACTTTTTCTAGAATTTTTATCAAGTCAGCTCATTATGATTTGCATATGTGATACTTTGCTGTTAAATATCATATTTTATGCTATCCTCCCACAAAAATTGAATGTCATATTTTAATTTCAAAAATTCTGATCTAAAAGTATTTGAAAGGAACTGGCACACTTTAAATTTGTAAATTTGTGACATAACTTAGAAATATTAGAAGTGTTAAATTCAAGAACCTTGACCTCTGGAAATGCATTAGAATGTGCTAAAATAAATATATAAAAAACTGAGCTTCGTCTGTTTTTTCTGTATTTTTATTTTGAAGTCTTAAAATAATTTTTTTTTTAATTCTTACTGTAGAATTAAACATTGCTGATATTTAAAAAAAATACATCTTGTGTCATCCCCAAAATAATACCACAGTTGCCATGTCATGAAAAATAACACTACAATTACTATGTCATCAACTGCCAGGTTTCCTTTTTTTCTTGCTACTGTATCATAATTAGCTTTATCACATTGACTTAATTATATTAGGTGAACTGAAATATAGTAATGTCATCTACCAGGTGAGTGTGGCTACTTCTGAGATTTTTAAGTCTTTAAAATGTTCAGTTCACTCAGAATCAGTGCCAGGTCCATCAACTCCTTTGAAGATGTGATAGATTTTCACCTTTTTCCAGGTCTTCCAAGATGGTAGTCAGAATTCCACAGACACTCCTGGAAACCTTAGTTTTTAAATAATTTAGAATATCAATGATGATGCAATTTGTTCTACTGCTTCGACGCCTGAGGCCTCATCACCTGTATTTGTAAATGTTTAATTGCCTTTTTTAAATTTAAAATACTCTTACCAATATTTTCTGCGTTTACAAGGAATTAAACTTGATTTTGTGACTGGAGGCATGACTTTTCCTTTAGTGTGGTTGTATGGACATTGACTACTGTGTCATACATTGGTGTCGCATATGCCTGGTGTTTACCTTCCGATATGCCTTATTTTTCTTTTTAACTTTATATTTAATTTCTAATTGCAGCCAAAATGTATGTGTTAAGCATGTCATGGATGCATTCTTCTTAAAATTTTAAAAATGACATTATATAAAGGATCATTTGGAACTTGTCGAAGTTAGCTTTCATAAGCCTTAAGAAAATGGAAATAAAACTTATTTTTAATTATTATGTTTAATATGCTTTCGTATGCATTATCTTATTTAATCATTCCATGACCTTATCAGAGGGCATTATTATTCAAATTTTATAGCTCTAAAGATTGAGATTCAGGAAGATGCAGCAATATGCTCAATTTCTCATAACTACTAAGTGTTAGAACTCTTTTTTTTCTGACTTGAATTCCGGTGCCCTTCCTGGTAGTAAGGATGTTACTGCCCAGTGAGAATTTATAGCATGTAGTTAGATATTTAGGGTTTTTTATTCACAAAATACATTTGAGTGAAAACAATCTAGATCAGACAAAGGACGAAAAGAAAACTGTTCCTGAGTATACCTCTAACTAGTATGCATTTTAAATTCAAATGTATCCTTTTGTTTTTTATTTGTGAATTTTAAAAATTAGACGTCTTTATTCGTATCGTTTCCTGTAGGTGTCCTTACCTTGAGAATAGTGGACCCCTCTGCCATATGTTGTGATAGGAGTTTGACAATCACAGGTGTACTGTTTGGGTTCTGTGTTTTCCTTTTCCTATACGTTTTTTTTTATACATTCTAGAAGCATTGTTTCTTTCTTCCACTCATTTCAGGCTCTATGGAGTCTAAAATCAGGCAGGACATTGGTTGAATGCCTTTCTTCCCTCTGAGATACGGTAAACTTTTCTCAGATACAATTCCCTTTCTTTGTTCTGAAATCATGATCTGAATCTCAGAATGCGAAGTTACATCCCATCTTCTGCATTATTACCCTATAAGTATTCAACTCTCTGAATTTCATCTCAACTAAAAATCCTTGATTTATTTTTTCCCTACTATAAATTCTTTGTTTCAGAATACTTCTTGTTTATGCTGTTTATATGGAGCCTTCTCTCATTGTATGGAAATACTGGGTCAGAATGCCAGGACTTCCCCAGCAATGTGATTTTCTAATAGAAGTCCATAGCTGGAGATGACTGACGCTTAAGCAGCATAACCCAGCACAGTAAATGTGGAAAGGCTCCTTTCTTCCGTTCCACCCTCACCTTCCTTGGAGAGGGAATTGATGCCTTTTAATGGTTTAGGAAGCCAAGAAACTCTTTATCAGCATATTGAACCATCACGTTGGGCATAACAGTTCTCTAAATTAAGTTAAATTTATTTTTTCTTACCTGTTTAAGACATTAATGCCTTGGCTATAATTTTGCAAGCTTGCTATATTTTAATTTCTCCAGGACAATATAATCAGTTTACTTTTTATGTTTTGAATTTGATTCTCCTCTCTTATGCACTGCATATTATAGCAAACAGTAATAGAAGTTAGCTAAATAGGCTGTGACAATTAAATTAATAATGCATTTTGTTTGTAAGTATTTAGGCTTTGTGGTTTGACTGATATACGCAAAAATGATAGTTTTTTTTAAATAAATTTATTTATGCTTGTACTTAAAGTTTGATGAACCAATAATTTTGTCAGCATGACTGTCATTAAACACAGAAAACTAAATAATTTCAAATATGTTTTTTGAGACTCTGTGGACACTTGAAGTGATCGATGGCTTGTTGCAAAAGTATAATTTTTGTCTCTAAATTTGCATTAACTTATTTTAAGATAGTATACTACTGTATTTCTGAAGCCTTACACACTTAAATACAAACAACTAAAAATAGCCACATTCAATTCATATTAGAAAATAATAAACTCCAGTTAATTTGCACGTTTATTCTAAAGTATTCCCTGTTTTAAATAAGTAATTCTCTTTATAATATACTAAGCCAATATATCTTTATGACTGTTTTAATTTACTGATAGTAATCTAGAAAACGAGCTTATCGACAATTATCACAACTGAAATGGCCTTAATAAGTATATCTTGTGTGAAAGCCAGATGCACGTTACAATGGAAATAGATGGCTTTCTTAGTTCAGCGCTTGGAAATCAGCCGGGCTTTGAATGACTGTGTAAATAGGAGAAGGGGAAAGAACTCTTCTTAGAATTTCTGATCTGATACATTGGTTTTGTGGTATCGGGGACACCATTAGGGAAGTATTCCCACCAGCAGCATTTGAGGAAGACCGATATGCTAACAAAACCACTTTTACCAATAAAGGCCTTTAAATGAGATGAGTGTGTCATAGTACCCAAGAGTTAAATAATATCTTAAACAAAGGAAATTTACCTGTTTTAAATCATTAATGAATATGCAGACCAAAATCTTAGTATTTTTTAAATCAAGGAATTTTCGGAGAAGTCTATTAATTAAGTTTATGCAGCTCAGCGCTCTGTTGTTAGCACCATGGCGTTGAGGCCACTGGCACAGGTTCAGGGCTGGTCGGTAGTATTCTTCAGGTCTGCAGCAAGGGCCGACTTGCTGAATGGGATTTTCCCCAAGACCCCTGCAGATTACTCACCCCGAGAATTTGATTAGGTTTCTCACCTTTCAGCAGACTTTTGGGATTTGGCATTAACTGTCTTTCTTTTAGCAATACCTTTGATCTTATTGATAAGAAAAATCTTTTCCCTTACATTTTTATATATACCAGATATTACCTAGTCTGATTATGGAATAGAAATACCAGCAGATCTGATACTTGGTTCATAGTGTCATTAACATATGGCAGGACATTGCATAATTCTTTTTGGATTCTATCTCTTCTCATTCTCTTTCTGTGTTTCCAAAGATTGTTTTATTTGTATTTTAAGATTGCATGCAATCATCACTGTTTCCTGCTTTTGGCATTTAGATGTAACGGTGCCCTTTTTCACAAAATATGAATATATTGTCCAACAGATCAACATTCCTAGGAAAGGTATATGTATGTGCACGTGTGTGATTAGCATCAAAGCTATGCGAAGGATTGACTGAGTTCATTATAGGCATACCTCTGAGATTCCAGAACCTTTGGTTCCAGACCATGGCAATAAATCAAGTATCACAATAAAGCAAGTCATACAAATTTTTTGGTTTCTCAGCGTGTAAAAAACTATGCTTACACTACAGTGTAGTCTGTTAATTGTGCAACAGCATTTTATCTAAAAAAATAATGTACATACCTTAATTGAAAAAATACTTTATTGCTAAAAAATGCTAATCATCATCTGAGCCTTCAGCGAGTTGTGATCTTTTCTGATGTCTTGCCTCAGTGTTCATAGCTGCTCACTGATCAGGGTGGTAGTTGCTGAAGGCTGAGGTGGCTTTGGCAGTTTCTTAAAATAAGACAACATTGAAGTTCGCTGCATCTATTGACTCTTCTTTTCACAGAATATTTCTCCGTAGCATGCGATGCCATTTGATAGCATTTTACCCATAGTAGAATTTCTTACAAAATTGGAGTCAATTCTCTCAAACCCTGCCACTACTTTATCAAATAAGTTTATGTAATATTCTGATTTTGTTGTCATTTCAACAGTATTCACAGCATCTTCACCAGGAGTAGATTCCATCTCAAAAAAACTACTTTCTTTGTTCACCCATAAGAAGCAACTCCTCATCTGATAATGCTTTATCATGAGACTGCAGCAATTAGTCAGATCCTCAGGCTCTACTTCTAATCTAGTTCTCTTGCTATTTCTACCACATCTGCAGTTACTTCTTCCACTGAGGTCTTGAACCCCTCAAAGTCATTCATGAGGGCTGGAATCAACTTTTTCCAAACTCCTGTTAATGTTGATATTTTGACCACCTGCCGTGAGTCAAGAATATTATCAGTAGCATCTAGAATGGTGAATCCTTCCCCGAAGGTTTTCAGTTTACTTTGCTCAGATCCATCAGAGGAATCCATATGCATGGCAGCAGTGAACCAACCAGCCAACCAACCCACTGCCCTGGAGTCAATTCTGACTCATAGTGACCCTAAAGGACAGAGTAGAACAGCCCCATAGGATTTCCAAGGCTGTAAATCTTTACAGAAGCAGACTGCCACATCTTTCTCCCACGGATCGGCTGGTGGGCTCAAACCATGACCTTTCTGTTGGCAGCCGAGTGCTTTAACCACTGTGCCACGAGGGCTCCTTATAGCAGCCATAGCTTTATGAAATATATTTCTTAAATAATAAGACTTCAAAGTTGAAATTAATCCTTCGTCCACGGGCTGCAGAGTAGATGTTGCGTTAGCAGGCATGAAAATAACATTAATCTTGCACATCTTCACCAGAGCTCTTGGTTGACTAGAAGCGTTGTCAATGAGCAGTAATATTTTCAAAGGAATCTTTTTTTCCTAGCAGTAGATCTCAACAGTGGGCTTAAAGTATTCAGTAAACCATGTTGTAAACAGATGTGCTGATACCAGGCTTTGTTGTTCCATTTATAGAGCACAGACAGAGTAGATTTAGCATAGGTTTTTTAAGGGCCCCAGGATTTTAGGAATGGTAAATTAGTGTTGGCTTCAACTTAAAAGTCACCAGCTGCATTGGCCCCTAACAACAGTCAGCCTGTCCTCTGAAGCTTTGAAGCCGGGCATTGACTTCTCCTCTGTAGCTATAAAAGTCCTAGTTAGCATCTTCTTCTAGTATAAGGCAGTTTCATCTACTTTGAAAATCTGTTGTTTAGTGTAGCCGCCGTCATCAGTTGTCTTAGCCAGGTCTTCTGGAGCTGCAGCTTCTCCGTCGGCATTTGCTGCTTCTCCTCGCACTTCTTTGTTATAGATGCAGCTTCTTTCCTTAAACCTGATGAAACAGCCTCCACTAGCTTCAAACTTTTTTTTTTTTTTTTGCAACTTCCTCACCTCTCTCAGCCTTAACGGAATTGAAGAGAATTAGAATTAAAGAAAGGTGACTCAACAGAATGCCAGAATTATCAAACAGTAAAATTTTGCTGAATATCATTCAAAAGCAGTTGTACCAGTACATTGACAGGGAACTGCCAGAAATTCAAGTTGGATTTAGAAGACGACATGGAACAAGGGATGACCTTGCTGATGTCAGATGGATCCTGGCTGAAAGCAGAGAATACCAGAAAGATGTTTACCTGTGTTTTATTGACTATGCAAAGGCTTTTGACTGTGTGGATCGTAACAAATGATGGATAACATTGCAAAGAATGGGAATTCCAGAACACTTAATTCTGCTCATGTGGAACCTGTACATAGACCAAGAGGCAGTTATTCAAACAGAACAGGGGGATACTGCATGGTTTAAAGTCAGGAAAGGTGTGTGTCAAGGCTGTATCCTTTTACCATACTTATTCAGTCTGCATGTTTAGCAAATGATTTAAGAAGCTGGACTGTATGAAGAAAAATATGGCATCAGGATTGGAAGAAGACTCATTAACAACCTGCAATGTACAGATGATGGATGCAACCTTGCTTGCTGAAAGCGAAGAGAATTGGAAGCACTTACTGATGAAGAGCAAAGACTACAGCTTTCAGGATGCATTACACCTGAACATAAAGAAAACAAAAATCCTCACAACTGGATCAATAAGCAGCATCATGATAAATGCAGAAAATATTGAAGATGTTAAGAATTTCATTTTACTTGGAGTCGCAGTCAATGCCCATGGAAGTAGCAGTCAAGAAATCAAACGACATGTTGCATTGTCAGATCTGCTGCAGAATACCTCTTTAAAGTGTTAAAAAGCAAAGATGTCACTTTGAGAGCTAAGATGTGTCTGACCCAACCCATGGTATTTTCAGTCACCTCATATGCATGCGAAAGCTGGACAGTGAATAAGTAATGCTGAAGAAGAATTGATGCCTTTGAATTATGGTGTTGGCAAAGAATATTGAATATACCATGGAGTGCCAGAAGAATGAACAAATCTGTCTTGGAAGAAGTACAGCTAGAATGATCCCTAGAAGCAAGAATGATAAGACTTCATCTCACATATTTTGGACATGCTATCAGGAGAGACCTGTCTCTGGAGAAAAACATCGTGCTTGGTAAAGGAGAAGGTTCACGTAAAAGAGGAAGACCTTCAATGAGATGGAGTGCCACAGTAGTTGCAACAATGGGCTCACACATAACAACGATTGTGAGGATGGCACAGGACTGGGTAGTGTTTCGTTCTGTTGAACCTAGGATATTTATGAGTCAGAACTGACTCTGTGGAACATAACAATAACAGCAACAGGGACTTGGACTGGATTAGGCTTTGGCTAAGGGAATCTTGTGGCCGGTTTGATTTTCTATCCAAACTACTAAAACCTTCTCCGTATCCGCAGTAAGACTTTTGTGGTTTCTTATCATTCATGTGTGCACTAGAGTAACACTTGATTTCCTTCAAGAACTTTTCCTTTGCATTCTCAACTTGGCTTACTGTTCAGTGCAAGAGGCATAGCTTTCAGACTATCTTGGCTTTCGACATGCCATCCTTACTTAGCGTAATCATTTCTAGTTTTGAGTTAACGTTAGAGACCTGCTATTCTTCCTTTCACTTGAACAGTTAGAGGCCATTGTAGGGTTATTAATTGGCCTAATTTCAATAATGTTGTGTGTCGGGGAATAGGGAGGCTGGAGGAGAGGGAGAGAGACGGGAACGTCCTGTCAGTGGAGCAGTAAGAATGCACACAACATTTATCAGTCAAGTTTGCCTTCTTATATCGGTGCAGTTCCTGATGCCCCAAAACAATTACAATATTAACATCAAAGATCACTGCTCACAGATACTATAACAGATATAATAATAATGAAAAAGTTTGAAATATTATGAGAATTTCCAAAATGTGACATCGGGACACATAGTTAGCATATGCTTTGGAAAAATATCACTGTTGGACTTGCTTGATGCAGGGTTGACACAAACCTTAAATTTGTAAGGAACGCAATAACTGCGAAGTACAATAAAGTGAAGCATAATAAAATGAGGTATGTCTGTAGTAACTTAGGTTATGTCTATATGAGAGAAGTCATACATTTTATAAAAAGGTATTAAAATGGTTCTAATCAGAATAGATTCTATTCATAGTGTGTGATTTAACTTTTGTTGAGTGGTGCAAATGGATTGCACTTTACCGCTAAGGTAAGGGTTGGCAGTTTTATCTCATCCAGCTGCATCATGGAAGAAAGGACTGGCGGTCTGCTTTTGTAAAGGTTACAGCCAAGCAAACCCTATGGAGCAATTCTACCCTGTAACACAGGGGCTTGTCATTCCGAATCAACTCAACAGTAATGGGTTTGTTTTTTGTTTGTTTTACCTGTTGCCATCGTGCCGATATAGACTCACGGTGACCCTATATGACAGAGTAGAGCTGTCTTGTAGGGTTTCCTAGGAGCTGCTGGTGGATTTGAACTGCCGACTTTTTGGTTAGCAGTCGAGCTCTTAATCACTACTCCATCAAGGCTGCTTGTTTGTTTTATGGCCACTTTATTGTCCACCTAAAATAAATCACTTGCCTTCGGCTAAGTTGTTAAGAATGTATGTATAGTTTTCCTCAGTTTATACTCCATAGTGAATTTCTGTGCACTAAATGCCACTTTCTATTCTATCTACCATTTTATAATGTTTTGAAATGAGTAGTTTATTCTTATGGATGCGCTGTGAAGGTTTTCCTACATTGTATGTCCCTCATGTGACCTCTGTGGAGTGTACTTTCTAAAACTTTTTTAGTCACTTCCTGTTTCTTAGCCAACTTACTTTTTTAGTTGGACCAATTTAGGAAGAATAAAATGTTTATGGTCTCCACCCTTTTCCCTCTTTTAAAAATATTCCAAAGGAAATAACTTTGTTGAGTCACTGTGGAGGAATGCCATGTCAATTCTTCCATCTTGGATTGCTTATTTTAATAAGTGAGTGGTTGTTATATTTTAATGACTTAATCTTGCTTTTGCGTGAGCCTGGGTACTCCTTCTTTTCCATCTATGCACAGATCAATATAAATGTTATGCTGTGGGCAGATGACATGGTTTTACTTTGGAAATTTGGATTTAATAGCTGGATAGCCCTGCTAGCTAATTGCTTCTACATGGAAAGGATAGACAGGATTCATACCAGTTCACTGGATCCCAAAGTTGTTAGTTCTAGAATATTTCTTTCCACATTTTACTAGACTAAACAGATACTTTATTTAGTGAGATAGGTAGATAAGCATGCATCTGGAAATTATGTTGGTAATGTAGGTATTCTATGGTTGCTTACTCATAGCGACCCTATAGGACAGAGCAGAACTACCCTATAGGGTTTCCAAGGAAGCAGCTGGTGGATTTGAACTGCCAGTCTTTTGGTTAGCAGCCAGTAGGGTTGCTATAAGTCAGAATTGACTCAACAGCAATGGGTTTGGCTTTTTTGGTTTATAGCTGCTTACTGAGGTGGGTATTTTCAAACTCTTGCTTTAAAATTTTTCCAGAAAAGTTACAACCACACCAGTGGCATAGAATGTTGGGGCTTCAGCTCTTTGTTTGTTGAAGTCTCCAGCTTGCTGGGGTGTTGTTTGGACATGGTTACCTGTAATCCTCCCGGCTTCTCCCAAGGAGGAGGGGTAGAGCCTCTCTCAGGCTCCTGTCTTCGTAGGGTCCTCAGCTCTCACACAGCAATGTCAGCCCTTCCCCAACTTTCAAATGAGTATTCAGATGCTGCATAGAATATCTGGGTTTTTTGTGTTTGTCAGGTAATTAACTTTGAAGTCATTGAAGCTTAATCATTACCCAGAAATTTGGTCGAGGAAAAACATTATGGTCTCTTTCCTGAATGGACATATTCCATCTTTCATTTCTTAAAGTATCTTCAGTTTTATCCTTCAAATAGTCTCATTCCTAGAGGGGTGCTTTCCTTCACTGCATTGTTTTTGTGTTCTTCCTCCGTAAAATTGACTTTACTGATTTTGTACTTAGTTAATACAATAATCGCTTACATTTAAGAATGTTATAAGAAAAAGCCTTTTGAAACTCTTACCTTTATTGTTAAGATATTATTTAGGATGTCTACATGAAATTATGCTACATTATTTTTATAAGATTTTAGAGGAGTGTTTCTTTCTGGTCTTTATTCCAGAGAAAGTTGTGCCTCTCTGGAACACGTTGTGATTTTGGTTTATGGTACTAGCAAATCACATATATAATTGAGTTTTCCTCTTCATGCTTACTGTCGGGAAGCTTAGGGCCAAGTCTGGGATCTGTCTCTAGCAAGCAAGGTGAACTTTACTGTATGCATGTTGTTTCCTGCTGTTATTTCTAGTTTCATCTTTTTTTCCCTTATGGGAAAAGTCGCATTTTATGTGAGTGATATATTTTACTAACCTCCAATAAATCAAAGCTCATGTAATTCAAGGATAACCTTGCAATAAGAATTACTGTAAACCAGGGTGAATGTTTTTCTGGGGGTGGGGCACATATGTCTTTAGCCATTTGCCTTTGAGTATCTTGAAACCTTTTTACAAGACTTTTTTTTTTCTTTTGCCCTCTTCATGAAAATTTTATGCACGAATGTGTACTGCTTCAGTTGTGCCTTCTAGTTCTCAAGATTATGTGTTATTTTGCAGGGTATTTGTTCCTAAAGTTTGCTGAACAGCCATAGTTAGAAGTGCTCCAGCACAGAAGGGACTATTTCTTACTTTTATCCCCAACACTTGTTCCCTAGCTCTTTGTGCATCACCATTTATTGAGAAAACACCATGCCTGCTACTTCAAACGGAATTCTCGTGTTAGTGGTAGAGGGATTTTAAGTGTTAGTAGTACCTGTCACACACAAAAAAAAAAAAGGGAAAAAAATTTACATACCTTTTTAAAGATTTATTCTTTAATTTCAAGTCAGGAAATTTTATTGAGCATTCATCTCCATGTATTTTATTCCTGGGCATTTAAATCAATATGAATATTATATGGTTCTTGTTCTTGAGAAAATATTATTATACAGTTATCATAACATATGAAAATAAAAAGCTTTACATGATGCAAAAGAAAGTTTTAGGAGAGGGAGCAATTGATCTTGCTTAAGAGTACTATGAAGGATGGTAATAAAGGTGCTGTATTCATCCATTTATTCTTTTAATATCAATTTAGTACAATGTTCCAGACACTTAGATGGCATGTAGGGTTTCAAGAAGACCAAGTCTTTGTTCCCATGGACCTCGGATTTGTGAGCTCGTGGGGGGAGGAGAAGGATAGACAGACAATACCCACATAAAAGAGCAAGAGAATATTAATTAGCTATGAGGTTTTGATGAAATTGAGATAGAATGCCATTCTAGGTAGTGTGAGGGAAGCATGCTACTTTAGGACGGGTGGTCAGTGAGACCTTTGTGAAGGGTTGCATTCTTTCCCAGCAAAGGGCACATCCCAAAGCCCTTTGTGAGGTGTGCCAGAGAGCGTGCACAGACCTGCCCCAGTGTGACTTGGGCATAGGGCTGTAGCGAGTGTGGTGTAGGGTGAAGAGCTAAGATTACGGAGATGTGTGTGTTGTTTTGGAAACGATAATAGATGAGGGTGTTTCTTTTAGGGGAATTGTGGGAATAATTGGAGTAGGGCTGAAAAGAACCTTGAATGCTATCCGCCCGACTGTTTACTGTATGCATAAGAGGGAGCCAGCAGCATTAGACTCTGTTGGAGTGGCAACTCAGACTATATGGAGCTGAGACGCCAGAGAGAGATCATCGGCCAATAGATAATTGTGCCTGTTTGGAATGAGTCAGAATGGACTCGATGGCAATGGAATTTTTTATTTCCTAGACAAGAAAGCAAAACAAAACAAAAAAACCCAAACCTGTTGCTGTTGAGTCGATTCCAACTCATAGCAACCCAACAGGACAGCAGAACTGCCCCGTAGGATTTCCAAGGCTGTAATCTTTATAGAAGCACATCTTTCTCCTGCGGAGTGGCTGATGGGTTCAAATTGCTGACCTTTTGGTTAGCAGCCATGTGTTTCAGCCACTGTGCCACCATGGCACCCATTCCCTAGAGTACATGGACAATATTCCATCTCTCCTGGGGTTCAGTCCAAATCAAATATTTATTTCAAGTACTCATCTGAGGCCCCTAACTTCTGTAAGCCTTTTCGTGATTATTCCATCTCAAATTGATCTTTTTTTTTTAAAAAATCGAAGTCCTATTGAACATTGGAGAATAGAGGGTAAATATATATATTTTTTATATTAGACATTCTTCTATCCCACAACTTCCATCTCCTCAAAGAAGAAAAGCAAAGGACTGTAAGAGTGCTGCGTGTGTTGAAATCATCCCGTACTAGCTCAGTGAGATTAGACTGGAGATGTATGGTTTAGTTATCTGATAATCTTTCCTAAAATGAAATCTATTTTATTCGTTTGCCTCCTCTTTCATTCTTATATGGAGATAATATAAAATTGAATTTTGCAGAGGTGTTGAACTACACGTTTTCTAGTATGAGTATTCCAATTGCATTTGCATGTAATACACATTGTTGTTTGATGTGACAAATTAATTTTTCAGGAATTTTTTGCTGCCACTTAGTAATTCACTCAAATCTTGGCTATAAGAATACACGCTGCTTTTAATTTTTTAAGTCAACAAATAAGTGATCCAAAGCAATAGATAAAAATATGTTAAATATTCAGAATGTAGGTGTTTTCCCCTGGTATCTTAGGGTATTTTTGGACATTCTGTTCTTCTGTTTTACTTTAATTACTTTTAGAATACTGAGGCTTATACATCTGGATTCTTTGACTAAAATATGCCTTAAGCTCTTATCTTTAATTCCCAGTCAGTGCCAGAATTAAAAAGAACAAAGGCCTATATGTTCACTGTAGCCTTCAATTATGCTTAATTACCAACTTTTATACAGTTTCATTATACAGTACTGACTTTTTGTGAGAGGTTCTTTATATTCATGACGTCTTGGTAGTTGCTTATAAAAGTCCAAGATTATAATTTTTCCTGAGGAATTTTTAGGGAAGTTATATCCTTTCTGAAGTAATTTTTGTAAAGTAGCGTCAAAGCAATTTGTTCATCCATTTTTACAGATGAGAAACAAGGTATTTATATTGCATTTTGCTACAGATCTATGATAGGAAAAATCAAGCACTTTCATAGGTTATTATCTATGATAGTTCCACCCCTCCCCTATTTTTTGACCCTAGGACCACTCACCTAGTGAGAGGCAACAAAAAAAAATTGTTCTTCACTAACAAGGTTATTTTCTCACAATAGAAAATCAGCAGATATACGTAATCCTTATAGTTATTCTGATGACCTACAAAATGTCTGTCTTTCATTTCACCCAGTTCTTTATTCCCTTTCAAAATAGTCATGGTGCTGGTTGTTGTGCCAGGGTTCGCATTTGCCAGGAAAAGGCCACACACGTTCTGTCGATACATGGGAAACACCTTCCTCACATAGAGAAGAGACAGAATGAGATCAGCTTCACTAGTGGGCACCAGTCTCCCATAGCCTGTAGGCTCATCCCACGTATCAGTGCAGGGCAGATGTTCTGTACCCCCGCTCTTGTGCTGTAGTAAGAGAGACCTCATTTTCTCCCTGTGGGAGTAGATACAGAAGTGGGGTTGACCAAGTGCTATATGGTGCTCACACATGTGCAAGAGGCAGAAAAGTTACTGTGTGCCTAGAGCCCAAAACAGGGGGAAGGCTTCTCTGAGAGGAGAAGGAACTGTGAGAGAGAGATGACCCGGTTCTAGCCTCCTTATCAGAACATGTTCTGGGCCCAAGGCCTTTCCTTGGGCAGCCTAGATAGGAGGCATAGAGGCAGACCATTCCGTCACTACTGTTTTTTTTTTTTTTTTAATTTATTGTGGTAAAATATATGTAACATAAAATTTGCTACTCTGACCATCTTAAGTGTAAATTTCAGTGCTACGACAGCATTGGGTTTACTGTAATTATATCCAAAATGTCGTAGAACTAACACCATCTATTTCCAAAACATTTTTTTATCACTCCAAACAGAAACTCTGTACCCATTAAGCAATAATTTCCTGTTCTTCCTTCCCGCAGCCCCCTGGTAACTTCTAATCTGTTTTCCATCTCTATGAATATGCCTATTCTAGACATTTCATATAAGTGGGATCATTGAATATTTGTCATTCTATACTTCTTTGTACATTCTGTGCCCAATAACTTGTTTATAGTTATTTTTAATATATTTGTTTTTAAATTACATATGACATAAAAAAAAGTGGTGTTATAAACCTAAAATACAATAATATCAGCTTTTATATTTTCTCATGTAGCTACCTTTGTTAGATATCTTTATTTCTTCATATTGCTTTAAATTACTGGCTGATGTTCTTTCATTTCAACCTGAAGGACTCTTTGACACTTGTAGGACTATCTGGGTGGTAATGAATTCTCTCATTTTTTGTTTATCTGAGAATGTATTGATTTCTCTCTTACTTTTTTTAAAAATATGAATATTTTTTCTTAAAAATACACAGTAAAACATACACCCATTCAACAATTTCTACATGTACAATTCATTGATGTAGGTTACATTCTTCATATTGTATCATCATTCTTGTTATGTTGTATATCACCACCATTACAAGATAGATTCATTGTCTCCTAGACTTCTCATTTATGCTTTAGAGTTACTGTTGTCAGTTTGATCTCATATAGATCATTCTTTAAAAGAGGGCTATGTTCAAGGTAAACGTTCTTCACTAATTGAGTTAAAGTGGTGCTTGGTCTAATGGTGACTTCAGGGGATAGTTTTGTACACAGTTTAAAGTTTATCTCAGGGCATTAGATTTGGGTATTCTTCAGTCTCAGTGGGTCCAGTGAGTATGGCTTCCAAAAGAATTTGGAATTGTTTCAGGTTTCTTCCCCTTTTGATCAGGATCCATGTATCATGACCCTTATCAGAGCATTCAGTAAAGGTAGCCAGACACCATTATGGCAAAGGAGGCAGTAGTTCCTGGAAGCTGTTGGACCTGTAGCCTGGTTCTTTTTTCAGTACTTGGGTCTCCTTATTACTCTTCTGCTCCAGAACAGAGACTAATTGTTGTATCTTTGATGGCTGCTCACAGGCTTTTTAAGACCCCAGACACTACTCACTGAACTAGGAGGTAAAACAGAAAACTCTAAAAATATCATCAGGCCAATTCACTGGACTGTCCCAGGAAACCATGTCCCTAGACCATGGAACAAATAAAACTAATCCTATGACGTATTTGGTTGTACCTGTGTAGTATCATCAGCTGCGCCTTTTTGTGGTTGTTACTGCTGTTGTAAAGTTATATATAACACAGCAATTGCCAATTTGCCCTTTTTCTGGTGTACATCTTAGCAATACCGGTTACATTCTTCAAGTTGTGTAACCATTACCCTTAATTGATGACAATTTCCCCATCACTGTAGACAGAAACTATTTCCCAGAGAATGGTGTCCCCTCTTCCTTCCTCCCATCCCTGGTAACTAATATGCATTGGTCTCTATATATTTACCGGTTCTTGTCATTTCATGTAAGTGAGGTCATACAATATTTGTCCTTTTGTGATTGACTTATTTGACTCAGCATTAATAATGTCTTTGAGGTTCATCCATACTGTAGCATGTATTAGGACTTCATTTCTCTTTATGGCTGGGTAGTATTTCATTGTATGTATGTACCACATTTTGCTTATCCATTCATCCATTGATGAGCACTTAAGTTGTTTCCACCTTTTTGCTATTGTGAATAATGCTGCAGTGAACATAGGTGTGCTTATGTCTGTTCATATTGTTACTTTTAGATCCCTAGGGTATATACCTAGGTGGGTAATTGCTGGGTCATATAGTAGATCTGGAAACCCTGGTCTCGTAGTGGTTAAGTGCTACGGCTGCTAACCAAAGGGTTGGCAGTTCAAATCTGCCAGGCGTTCCTTGGAAACTTTATGGGGGCAGTTCTACTCTGTCCTATAGGGTTGCTATGAGTCGGAATTGACAGCACTGGATTTGGTTTTGTTTTTGGTATAGTAGATCCGTTTTTAATTTTTTGAGGAATTACCACAATGTTTCCCACAATGGTTATATCATTTTACATCCCCATCAACAATAGATAAGTGTTCCAGTCTTGCCACATCTCACCAATGTTTTTTATTTTCTTTTTCTTTTTCCTTTTTTTAATTGCACTTTAGGTGAAAGTTTACAGAGTAAATTAGTTTCTCATTAAACAATTAATACACATATTGTTTTATAACATTGGTTGCCAACCCCACGCTGTGTCAACACTCTCCCCTTTTCAACCTCAGGTTCCCCATTTCCATTCATCCAGCTTTCTGTTTTCTATCTTTATGATCATTGCCATTTTAGTCGGGGTGAGGTGGTATCTCATTGCAGTTTGGATATGCATGTCTCTAATGGCTAATGATGATGCGCATCTTTTCATGTGCTTATTGGGTATCTTCATTTTTTAAATGCCTGTTCAAGTCCTTTCCTAACCTTTTTATTGGGTTATTTGTCTTTTTGTTGTGAGTTGTTGAAATTTTGTATGTATTTTGGATATTTGGCTTTTATCGGATAAATAGTTCCTGAAGATTTTCTCCCAGTCTTTAGGTTGTCCTTTTACTGTTTTGATAAACGTAAGCATTTAATTTTCACAAAGTCTCTGTTATCTATTTTGTCTTTTGTTGCTAGTGTATTTGTCATTATATTTGATGCTGTCACTAAAAAAAAATATATGCGTCCTGCAGAATTTCTCCCTTACTTTTGAAGGGCATTTTTGCCTGCTAGAGAATTCTTGGATAGCACTTTTTTTCTTTCAACTCTTTGAACATATCATCCCATTGCCTTCTGGCCTCCATGGTTTCTGAGGAGGCATTATCTGTTAATCTTATTGAGCATCTCATGTACATGATGTGTTGTTTCTTACCTGCTGCTTTCTATATTCTTTTTAACTGTCAATGATTAGATTATAATATGTCTTGGTGTATATCTCTTTGAGTTTATTCTATTTGGAGTTCTTTGTGATTCTTGGATATGTAGATTTGTATCTTTTGTCATGTTTGGGAAGTTTGGGGCCATTTTTCCTTCAAATGTTGTTTCTGCCCCTTTCTCTTTTTCTGGGACTTGCATAGCACGTACAATGGCCTGCTTGCTTGTGTCCCACACGTTCCTTAGGCTCTGTCAACTTTTCTTTATTCTGTTTTGTTTGTGTTCTTAAGACTGGGTAATTTCAGTTGCCTTATCTTCAAGTTTGCTGACTACTTCCTCTACCTGCTCAAATCTGCTATTGAACCCCTGTATTTAATTTTTCATTTCAGTTATTGTACTTTTTAGCTCCAGAATTTGTTTGGTTACTTTTTGTAATTTCTGTTTCTCTATTTATATTGTCATTTTTTAAATACATCATTTTCGCGGTTTCCTTTAGTTCTTTGTCTGTGCTTGCCTTTAGCTCTTTGAACATATTTAAGATGGTTGTTTTAAAGTTATTGCCTAGGAAATCTAATGTATGGCCTTCTTCAAGAATGGCTTCTGTTGGCTTATTTTGTTCCTTTGAATGTGCCATCCTTTCTTATTTCTTTGGAAGCCTTGAGATTTTTTGCTGCTATTGAAAACTGTGGTTACTATGGAATTGAGGGTTTTTCCTTCCTTCTTTCATTCCTTCCTTGTTTTAATCATTGAAAGCTGTAGTAATACATTGGTTTAATGACTTTTATGAATGATTTTTAAAAGACTGTTCCTTGTCATATTTGGTCACTGAAGTCTATTTCTTTACCTTGTATTTATGTAGTGTTTTGATAGAGATTTCCTTGAGTACCAGGAGCTAAAACAAAACAGAAGAAAACAAAACATATAAACAAAACAATGACAACAAAAAACCTTTTCCAGTCTTTGCAGATTGAATCTGTGCTGGGGCACTCCTTCAATACTTAGCCAGGCTTATGTTGAGCCTAGAGACCAGCTGAGGTGAAATCTTAGGGTTTTTTCAGGTCAGTTCTGAGCATGATTCTTTCCCTGGGTAATTTGTGACTATCTGATTTATCTTTGTATACACAGGTTCTCTTGATTACCCCAGCTTTCCAAATAAACTCTCTTCGTGGCTTTTCCTTTCGGGCCTTACATGATCTGTTATATGTCTCAGTCATACTCTTTTGCCCTGGGTGGCTATGGGTTAATCGTTTGCCTTACAGTGTTTTTGAGCAATGCCTGCCACTTTTTTGCGTTGATTGAGTTTTGAGATAGGCAAAACAGATATGAGTGCCTTCCATCAGTCCTTCAGGTAGCCCCCAGGTGTAGTGATTTCTCAGTAAGGTATGCTTAGCTCCCTCTGGAACCAGAGTCCAGGATCCCACACTGGGAATGTGGGCTACAGTCTTCATTACTGCTGAACTTAGGATGAGGTGGGCACTGGCAAGTAAAACAGTTACAAAGCTGTCCTGCCATTTTTCTTGATTCAGTATTCTACATGGTTTCTCTAAACCTTTGCCTATTTTCCAGAGTTCTGACAAAGATGGTTCTGACATTTTCTGCTTTCTTTTTGATGTTTCTTTGGAAGCTTGGAGCTTGCAACTGCCTACTCTGCCATCCTGCTGACTATGATGCTGGCCGGTACTTACTAAGAAGTTAGCACCTCTTAAGTTTGATTCATATGAAATCGAGATTTAACAGATTAAGAACAGTTGAATATTGGTAATTTCATGAGTAACCTAATTCTGTTGAGAAATGTTTCTAGTATATGATGTTAATATAAAAGTCTGCTTTGCAAGGAACCAGCCGTTTCCATTGAGTCCTAATTTAATCGAGTTCCTTACTTTTTTATGGATAATGATTTCCTAGACATAGCATCTGGTAGTAAGTGTAATTTAGAGGAAACTGGTCAAGGTGAAACGGAAAAGATATTTCAGTATACTGTTTTGTGTTTTAGCTCACTGTCACACTGAAAGCTATAGTTCTGTGTCTTCCAGACTGGAATCAGTGTGCATTTCCTTTTCGTGGCCCAGGTTATTCTCCGTTTACTTGGTAAAGCCTTCCTAAATCTGCATTTTAAATAAGCACTTCTTGCTACTTAGAAGGTTGATGTCCTACTAAGCACACTCTATTTTGGTTTTCTTTTCAAATAAGTGTGTGCCCTGTCCCCATACTAGATAATTTTTTCAGGGCATGGTCTTTGACTTGCTGTCCTTATCTCTTAAGGAGTGATTGACTCTCAGTATATATTTATTGTTGTAGGATATTAAAATTTTTAATTTACATTTTTCTGTTCCAGGTAGACTTTTTTTTAGCTGGTTTAATTTATGATTTATAGTCACATTATGAAAAAGGCATTGCAGGCTAGTGTAACATCTGTGTAACTTCGTATGTGCTGCCACTTTTAATGAAGTCAGCCCCGGTGCTCTGTTCTCTGAGTGACCATGTGCTTTCTCTTCTGTGACGCTGAGGACAGACCTTGTTCTCCTTAGCTCACAGGGTTGTGGTGAGGCTGACATGAATTTATAGTTAGAGGAGCACTTTGAATAAATACTAAACGAAAGTATTTTTAAAATTATAAAATGATATACCTATCTAAAGATAGTATAATTTTTTTTTTTCTTTTATGTTAGGACTTTTTGCTTGCTAAGGACTAAATAATATCTTTTCCCCTGTTTTGTCATGCTTATGGTAAAGGATTATTGGAAATGGGAGATTCAGCTGGACATGCACATGACTCAAATTTTCTTTGAAGTTAATTAAATTAACAGTTTCCTTTTATATTCTCATTGTGCATTTTAGTGTTCAGGATGCTTTTTTTCCCATATTATAATTATATAATATAGATATGTCATATATTTTTAGGAACTAAAATGTGGTAGACTTATTACTGGAATTCAGATCTTTTAAAAAGTTTTTGTGGGAGAGGAAAACATTTAACTAAAGGAATTATCCCCGGGGCTTATTATTTTTGTTATTAAAAACTTAGTACTAGAAATATTAATAGTGTGTCAACATAATTATCAAGCCAGAATTACAGAATGTTAGAAATTTATGGTATGAAAATATTGTTATTTATTTTCAAACTAATTTAATTTTTATTTTCATAGTACTAACTCTTTCCCTTTTTGATTAAACAGGAAAACAAAACGAAAACAGAAAGCCTTACATAGAGTATCACTGTTTAAACCCAATCAAAGTGGAACAGCTTTGGTTGAGGCTGGAAGGGAGCCCCAAGGACCAGGCCCTTTTATTTCAGCTTCTATAGCATCATGAAAGTCAGGGGGCTCTTCATCAGATTAAAAAATATATCTTTATACGTCAAGCTCTTTTATTTTTACGGGAAGCCATTGACTTTTGCAGATTTAGCATTCATAATATTGTCCATGCCTGAGTGATGACACATACTTTAGAGGAATTCAGGTGTGACTTGGACATGTTCAGAGGCTCCTGTGTCAGAGCTCTTAACTTTGTTAGTGAGTGAACCCAACATTCAAATCTCAGTACCACTTTATTTATTGTTCTCTGTGTAATATCTCTGAAGAAGTGATTAAAAACAAAATAGTGTCCTCAAAAGAAACCCAGCTGCTGAAATAATGAGAAAATGAAAAAAAAAAAAAAATTCTAAGAATATAATCATTCTTAGCGAGAATTACAAGGTTGAGCTAAATTAAAATTGGGAATGTAATATCCTAGAGCTAGGAGGTAAATTCACAGGCGTTCATTATTGAATGAATAAATAAAATACTGAAGGGCCACAAATGGGTCATGATAACCAAAGATTATTTTTAACCCAATTTTGTGCAGAGGTCTAGGTAGTAAGGTGAAAATCTCCCATGTTTAAATGATCCACCATATGCTCAATGTGTAAAAAAAAAAGAAAAGGTGATTTTTGAACATTTAGTCCTCTGACAAGTGCAAAATCTCCTTTCAGTGAGGGAGAAAACTTGGAGTGTTGAAAAGGTGGCTCTTTTATTTGGTCCTTTTATGAGTGGAAAACATCTGACTTTCAACAAAAATGTTATTCATTAGAAAATCATTAGTCTTTGTTATAAAAATTTGTCTGGCATGGCTGTTTAACTGGTGAAGCCACTGGTGTGGCTTTACAATAAGAGTGTCATATGAAAAACAGAAGAAATACTTTTCTTTACACAGTGCAAAGTGACCAGTGGAGGTTCTTGTAGGAGAGAGGAAAGGGTGAACACACGTTTATCTCAGGTGGAGCAGACTTTATTGGAAGAAAATGCCTTTACAAGTGGATGTACCTGAGGAATAAAAGCTAACATGGGATTAAAGGCAACACATGGCTAACTCCACTTCACC